>NW_024964715.1:37713-101687 GCF_019238085.1 Lagopus leucura
AACCCCACGGCCCCCAAACCCCACGGCCCCCAAACCCCACGGCGAGACCACGGCAACGCTGCCGCCTTGCTCGGGCCGCCGCCCGCCAGGCCCCGCCGCGGGGAGGCGCGGGGGCAGCGTAAAGGGCGGCTCTACGACCCGGCCCTGGGACCGGCCCCCGCGACCCGACCGCATGGCTCCCGCCCCGGCCCCGGCCCCGCCGCCATCGCGCCCCCCACTCACCTCCCGCCGGGCCGCGGCTCGCGTAGCGCTCGCTTTCGGAGCGCGGCACCTCCTGCTGTCTCCGCCCCTGACGGCCGGGCCGGGCGCTCCGCGGGGGCCGGGCGGCTCTGTCGTCTTCTGCGCCCTCCCGCTTTGCCCCCCCCCCCGGCCCGCGCCGCCTCGGAGGGCGCTTCCGGGCTTCGTTCGGCGCTGAGAGCCACGCGGCACGTCCCGGAGCCTCCTACTTATTTCGATTCTTTTACGGCTGAAATTAAGGACGGAAAACAACCCGGGCCGCAGCCGCGCGGCTCCTCCCGCAGGGGCGGCGCAGGGACCGCCCGCACACGGCTCCGAGCCCGGGCCGTGCCTCGCGGGAGGGGCGGCTCGGCGTGCCGGGACCCGCAGCCGGCAAGGCGGGGAGTTCTGCCCGGCGCCGCCGCGGAGAGCCGCGCCCCGGTGACCCGGAGCCGCCGCGCCCGGGTCGGCAGCCGGTGTTGGTGCCGGTGCCGGTGTTGGTGCCGGACTCCTCGCCGCGCCGCCCTGAGCTGTGCCAGCAACACGTGCCTTTCTGCTTCAATGACTGATTTCGGATTGGTGCCACCGTGGGAATGTTGGGAAGCCGATATGAAATGTGTCGGGGTTATTTTGTAACAGCAGCGAAGCACGCTGTGCATTTCATCTTCACACAGGGTTTATGAAGTACTTCGTTTCTTTTTAGCACGCCAGGCTGCCTGCAGGCGGTGTGCGAGCCGTGCGGAGGTCACCGAGCTCTGCAGGTACAAAGAAGTAAAGCAGAGATCTGTGTTACCGTGAGCTCATCTGGGTGCTGCTGGTGCAACACCAGGCCTCCATCAGCAGTGGGCAACTTCAAGCCCAGAGATGGGTGGACATAAGGAAGAAGTCTGTTACCGTGAGGGTGGTGAGGCCCTGGCACAGGTTGCCCAGAGATGTAGTGGATGCTTCATGGCTGGAGACAGCCAAGGCCAGGCTGGGTGGGCTCAGAGCACCTGATGGAGCTGTGCGTGTCCCTGCTCATGGCAGGCAGATGGATCGGATGGCCTTTAAAGGTTCCTCTAAAAGAAGGGGAGCAGGGAGGACCCAGGGAACTACAGGCCGGTGAGTCTCACCTCCGTGCCTGGGAAGATCATGGAACAGATCCTCCTGGACAACATGCTCGATCACATAAAGAATGAGCATGTGATCCGAGACAGCCAGCAAGGCTTCACCAAAGGAAGGTCATGCCTAACTAATCTTGTGGCCTTCTATGATGGAGTGACGGCATTGGTGGATGAAGGGAAGGCGACCGATGTCATTTACCTGGACCTGAGCAAGGCCTTTGACATGGTCCCCCACCACATCCTCATCTCCAAATTGGAGGGAGGTGGATTTGATGGGTGGACGACCCGATGGATAAGCAATTGGTTGAAAGGCCGCAGACAGAGGGTGGTGGTCAATAGCTCTATGTCCAGGTGGAGGCTGGTAACAAGTGGTGTCCCCCAAGGGTCTGTCTTGGGACCGGTGCTCTTTAACATCTTTATTAATGACATCGATGAGGGAATTGAGTGCACCCTCAGCAAGTTTGCTGACGACACCAAGCTGAGTGGTGCGGTTGATACGGTGGAAGGAAGGGATGCCATTCAGAGGGACCTCGACAGGCTGGAGGGCTGGGCTCGGGTGAACCTGATGAGGTTCAACACGGCAAAGTGCAAGGTTTTGCATTTGGGCCGGAGGAACCCCAGGCACCTGTACAGGCTGGGAGGAGTGGTCCTTGAGAGCAGCTCGGCAGAGAAGGACCTGGGGGTCCTGATGGACGAGAGACTGAACATGAGCCAGCAGTGCGCTCTGGCAGCTCGAAAGGCAAATGGGATCCTGGGCTCCATCAGGAGAGGGGTGGTCAGCAGGGACAGGGAGGTGATTGTCCCTCTCTACTCGGCTCTTGTGAGGCCCCATCTGGAGTACAGTGTCCAGGTGTGGAGCCCTCAGTACAAGAAAGGCATAGAGATTTTGGAAAGGGTCCAGAGGAGGGTGACTAAGATGATCAAGGGGCTGGAGCACCTCCCTGTTGTAGAGGACAGGCTGAGGGAGTTGGGCTTGTTCAGCCTGGAGAAGAGAAGGCTGTGGGGTGACCTCATGGCAGCCTATCAATACCTGAAGGGAACCTACACCCAGGAGGGGAGTAAACTCCTCAAAAGGGCTGACAATAGCAGGACTAGGGGAAATGGATCCAAGTTGAAGGAGGGAAGATTTAGGTTGGATGTTAGGGGGAAGCTCTTTACAAGGAGAGTGGTTAGGCCCTGGAACGGGCTGCCCAGGGAGGTTGTGGATGCCCCGTCCTTGGACGTGTTTAAGGCCAGGTTGGACGGGGTCCTGGGCAACCTGATCTAAATGTGTATGTTTGGTGGCCCTGCCAGGCAGGGGGGTTGGAACTACATGATCCTTGGGGTCCCTTCCAACCCGGGTGATTCTGTGATTCTGTGATTCTGTGATTCTGTGATTCTCAATTTGTATGTATGTATATGTTAAGTGAATGTAGCTAGCTGTAACATTACAGCATGTCATCCAGTGATAATGCTGCCATGAGCTTTAATGGCTCTTGAGGACATTGGAGTTGTGCACAAAGGAACAATCATCATCATAACTGTTGCTTAACCGAGCTTGTCTTCTTGCCAGCATTACCTTGAATTCACAGGAAGGTGCTCCTATTGCAGAACAGCACCAGGGACTTTGTACATCTGTGACCGAAAGCAGTCACACTTAGCAGTGCTGGTTCTGTGCCCCCCACTGCTGGCTTGTGCTCATGGGGCAGCTCGTGGGGGGAGCTTTCATGCGTGGCCACAAGGCGCCATCTCCCACCTTGAGCTAACATCACAACCAAGGAAAGCAGTGCCGTTGTGTGAAGGATGCCTGCTGTTCTCGTGGTTTACAGAAAATGTGATGAATGGCACCTGAAAGTGCTGGTGAGGAGCTGTGGTGGGAATGGAAGGGTTGCTCGGTGGGCAGAACACGTGCAATGCCTCTGCCAAGGGCCAGCATCAGGAAACTGCTCTGGATTTCCTGCTGGGTAGTAACAGCTCAGTCTGTGCTGAAATTGGGAGGATGCTTTCTCTTGGGACGTGGTGACAGTTGTGGCTGGAAGACAAACACACAGACTGGTGTGGGAATGCAGGCGTCCCATTGGCTTTGGATCTTTGGGGAGTTTGGTTCTGAATGATTAAAAATGAAATAGCTTTCATACTATTGCTAAAGTACCTAGGATTCATTTGGGGTTTTTGTAGCTTTCAGAGGTGAGGCTGACCTGTGTGTTTGCTCACTGATTCCAGAACTGAGTCTCCATAGCTACAGCTTGGCACAACACAGCGCTGAGCAGGGCTGGCCACACAGCTCTGCAGAGAAGGGAGGAGGACATCCTGGCCTCCTGGCTCCGGCTGCACTGTGACTGCAGCACTGAAGGTGAGCACTGAACAGCAGAGTGTCAGAAATCCCTGAGCTGTATTGGGTCCACTGAGCAGAAGGGAGGTAACCAGGGGCTGCGGGTCCTCCGGCTCAAGCATTCAGTGGAAGCACAAGGCCTGCTGGCCATACACCTTTCTCATTTCCACTTTGTTTTGACGTGCATTTGCTTCTCATGGTGGGAACATCTGCTGTAAACCATCATTAGGGGCCTGGAGTGACTGGTGCCATGGAAAAGATGGAGTAGTGGGGAGGAGCCTGGGTTTGGGAGAGGTGGAGGGGGGGTAGGTGTGAAAATCTGGCCTGACAGATGGCTGGAGAGAGTTAGAAAGCTTAAGGTGAAAATGGAGCTTGAGGAGGACAAGAAGGGAAAGACAGCGTGTGGTCTGGGAGGAGAGGGGGTGGGGAACAGTGTTGGGTGAGAAGGCTGATTGCTTTGATATCTTTCGTTCCCAGAAGGGTTCTCTCATTTTTTTGTTTGTTTGTTTTCAGTGCATGTGCTGATCTGAGGCGGAAGACCAAAAAATTCTCAGGAACCAAAGCAGAGATGAAAGACAAAGCAGAATGAAGCCAACACAGAGGGTGAGTTCTTTCTGCAGGGGCTATGAACAATTCATATGATTTTCAGCTTGTGGCTGACGGTACATCATTGAGGAGGACTCTGTTTGAAGCTTGTTCCATGTTCTTTAGACAGAAAGCTGTATAATATATGTAATATAAAAGTAACCCAAGGGCTGTGTTAGAAGGAGCAGTGGTTTTCTTATGAACCCTTACATCTTCATGAATGAACAACTCTCCCAGCAAACTGCTCAGCTTATTCTCACCCAAAAGCTCAATACTTTTGTCATTAATCAAGAAAAACTCACACTACCTGTATAATCAATGATATTGAGATGTTATAATTATGAAATAAACAAGAGAGTTAGGCAGAGCAGATTATGATAACAAAAAGAGAATAGATAGAAAGGTTACCTGTATTCTGGGCTCACTTACAAAACTGCAACAGAGAGAATCTCCAGCAGAGATCCTTTTCCCCTGGCAGCCAGCTCTTAAATAGGTCTAGGAGGGGTGCAGCCAGGCTCCAGCCCTTCCAGCAGCACAGCTGAATCGCCTCACCTGTGTTCCCTGGCTGACGCAGCGCTCGCCTCAGGTACCCGGCACGCCCACACGCAAAAGGAGAGATGCCATTCATGTCTTTAGAAGGTTTTTTGAGAAACTGATTATGGAAACGCTGTGTTGTGAAGAGAAAAAAACGGACATTAGAGGCATTGTATTCCAATTGAGTTGGCTGTGTATTCCAATTAAGTAAAAAACCTCTGATCAATCAGTTCCCATGTACTGCCTTTAGGGAGCTGCACCTAGTAACGCCTTGGTTCTGGGTGTCTGCGTGTGGGCACGCTGGGTACGGGGGGTCGGTCAGATCAGTCCTTTCCCAAAACGACGCTGAGGAGGGCACGGTTTTGTCTGTTTGAATGCCAGGTTTGGGCAGCCAGGATTCCCAGGCCTCTATGAAAACTGCCCCTTGCTCTAATTGTGTATTTGAAGTTATGTGTAATAACGTGCAATTTTTCATACGTAATTGTGCAGAGTAACGACTTGATGTTTTATGGCAATTTAACGCACTGGCGTTCTGATACCACGTGCTTTCACCTTCTTTTTCTGGTGATCTCATTGCATATTTGGGAATTTGTTTCTTGTGGATCTCCTGAGCAAATATGGTTTAGAACGATGAGAAGGAGCGGGGGTGTCTGCTTATACTAAAGAAAAATGCTTCAGAAATACCTGACAACACCATGGGGCTGAATAATTTTGAGGAAATATCGTTAGAAGAACCTCCTGCCAGATGCCCTGGCAGTCATTGTGAATAACTTCTTCAAAGCAGCGTAATTCATAAGCATCTTCAGAACGTCTTTGTCATCTCTCTGCAGTTGCAGAAGGACTCGGTGTACGACAGGAGCCATGTGGGGCACTTGCCTGAGGTGCCCCCCGTCCCCCCTCCTGCTGCAGCTGCACCTTGGGAGTTGCGCGAGGTTTGTGTTCTGTCAGGGTTGTGTTACCCATGCTGAGCTGATTTTAGGCTCTGTGTGACACCAGGCCATGGGCACACTGTGAGTTAAGGGCAAGGAAAGTACATAAATTACTAATTTTAAGCACTGGGCAGGTGGTGGGGTGTTCTATTAGCGTTGCTCTTAGTGAGAGGAGTGTTGTTACACCTTCTATTATTATTTGGTTATTAAGCCAGTCAAAATCAGTTCATTACGTATATGGTTCATTACTATTTGTGGCTGAATTTTTGGATTAAAAATATTTTCCTTCCAGGCAGATTGTGATTTGTTTACTTTATTTAACCTGAATCCAAATGATGGTCCCGAAACAGCTGAGAGCTCGGCAGGTGCAGCATTGGTCTGAATTGGCTGCTTCAGGTGCACAAATAAATCCCACGTGCCAGCATTCAGAGGGAGAAGGGAGAGAGGGTGGCTGTTTCCTGCCATGAGCAGCCTCACAGTTCCTCATCTGCCTCATTTGTGTTGCACTTTGTTTCCCCAGTGGTGTCTCTTAATAGTAAGAGATTGTTTGTGAAGAAATTGGAGTGATTTCTGCTGTAAAGTTTGTCGTTTCACACTTTGAAAATTGAAGATTTTAACTGCAAAATCTATTCTGATTTTTTTACAAAGGGTAAAATAATTAAATGAAACATTGCATAAACTTTTAAAATTGTCGTCCGGAAATCAATTAGACTTCCTAGGGATGTGTCGAGGTTTATACAAGGTAGTTTAGCCACTGGCATTTGTGTCCCATGAGCAATGCACTTTTGCCAGGTGACTTTTTCTCCTCTCCAGGGGGCAGATTTCCTCCTGGTGGATGCTTTGTCCAAGCAGTTGCTTTCAGTATCACCACTGGCAGAATTTTGCATCCAGCAGTTCTGTGTTTTGGGAAGAAAAAATATGTCTTTGAAAGCAGGCCTCACTGGGATTTGCAGAGGTGGAACAGTTCATGGTTCTGTGTTATACACCCTCTGAGTGTGTATCTTCACTAAAAATAATTGCAGTCCCACAGCCCTTATGCCTGTGACTCTTGTTCAAATTCTAATCTAAACAATGATGAAGAGCCAATCCACTGATAGTAACTGACTTGTGAAGAACGTGGAGTGAGCAGAGGGAAGAAATCTACTACAAATCCTGTATTGATGTGGAGGAGAAAGATGAGAGTAGAATTTGTTGATTTGTGTTATTATTCCACTATTGCAAGTACTGAGTGATGGCAGGTAGTTAACAAAGGCTGGAGAAATAGGAATTTCCTCAGTGTAAGCAAATGTAAGGAGGAGAGGATGTGGGGGAGGAGAGAGTGCTAGCTAGATCCTGATGCTTTTGTTTGTCTGTTTTGAGGGGGGGCAGGGCACGATCGCTCCCACTAGAGTTGTGTAAAATTACTTCTTCCTATGAGTGGAGCATTGGGATCTAAAATAAATTAGTCTTCAAATTACTCTGAGTCAGATTTGTGTATTTGTCTGTGGTGCTAATTGGTCTGTTGCCCTGTTCTAGCCCTGAGAAGAAGTAAAATCACTGTGCTGTGTGTAACTGTGACTTTTCTTACCCCTCCCATTTCAGCTCGTTCTTAAGAGCAGATGCTATCCTCGCTTGATGCAAGAGGCATCATGGACTTTGGCAGCTCCATTCAAAGAACAGAGTTATCACCGAAGCCCCAGTGACTCCATAGCTAATAACTACACTCCTACTGCGCGGGACTTAAAGCTGAAAAATCTTCACGTACTGAAGTCCTCTTCGATGACGAGGACACCGCCAGGTCCAGCGGGGCAGGAAGCAGGCACACCACGTGTCCGTATCCGAATCTGTCTGTGGGCTCAGCCTTGTTTGTTGTGTGCATTGTCTGTTTGTGCCTTGTCTGCAAAGTGACTCTGCCTTGGTAAGTGCTTACCAGTGTGTTACCTTAGGGTCAGGAGAGACAAGTTTCCAGAAGCACGCATAGCTTTACTAAAGGTAAGGCCAGGTTGTGGTCATTTTGTGAGGCTCCTCCTCCCAAATAGCCATGTGCAGTTATTTGGAGGAAACTGTGTGCAGCGCGGAAAATGAAGGTGATACAACTCAGCTCCGATCCTTGTCAGAAGTAAAAATGGGTACCAGAAGCACGGCACAGAAGCAGGCTCAGTGTGTGCAAACGAGCATTTCTGCTGTGCTTATGTTCACAGGGAACGGGCATCAGTCATCCTCTGAGCATCAGCGCCACTAACCTTGCTTCATTCACTTCTCACGTCTCAACCTTGCAGCTGATCTGTTAGCAACCTGTGCACACACAAACCCTACAGTATGAGATAATTCATGCTGCTGATTCAAAACATGTTGTGATGTAATGCAGATAAGGATATTAAGAATTGCTTCTGCTGTTTAAGTTTACCTATATTGTATCTATACAGCAAAAACATTGCTCAGATGTTATTGCACTCATTGCAAGTAACAAATTAACTCAGTTACTTAGTCTGTTAAGTGAAGAGCTAAGAGTTCAGGTTTATTTCATTATTATCTAGTTAGATGCCCCCTGTCTGAGCAGTGACACATCCATAAAGCACTGTTTCCTACACAACGCTTGCAATGCACGCGTGTCCTTCATGGCTGCTCTGCTCCTCCAAAGTTGTAAGAACTGTTTATTTTCCCTGGGGTAGATGGTGTGTAATAGATTTGATATCCACTTATTTCCCTGTGCATCGTGTAAGAAGTGATTATTTTGTTTCATTAGGTGTCTTCACAGTTTCTTAATTATACACCTGGTTCTTCTACTCCGTGTGCTTCTGTGGTATGTGAGTGGGATGTGGGGGGCAGGTCACATTATTGGAGAAAGATTGGGATGTATTTATTTATGGTTTAAAGTCCCGTCTGTTTGTGCACCTGGTAAGAATTCGTACTTTTCCCATTTTTTTACATGCAATATATTTGGTGGAACAATATATCTTATTGAACTGCTTTAAAATTCAAAAGCGAGTGCAGCGGGGCAGAAAAGATGGTCTGTGCAGAGGGTTGGAAAGCACTGACATTGCAGGGCTGAGCCCTGCACCTCAGTGAGGTGATGTGCCATGCGGTTAGCTTTGATTTGCATCAGTGTTTGAAAAATATGTATTATGTCATTTTCTTAACTGGTGCTTAAAGCTCTGAAAGAATTGGCACCTTCCAAGAAGAGGCTCGAAACTGCTCCAAGAAGTCCACGTGGTTCTGATAGGTAATGTTCTGTAGTGGTGTAAGGACACACAGTCACAGCTATTTCTGTTACTTGAGTTGTGCTTTGATTTTCTTTTGACTTGGAGGATGCGATGTGCTTCCAAGCATGAGATGTTAAGTCTCTACAAAAAGGTATGTGCATCAATACTGACATTCTACTGTGTTCTAAGCCAGCATCGTTCACTTCTTAGTGGCAGAGTACATTCAAGTCATGGGCATGCTGACAGTGCCCTCCTCTCACAGGTATTGACATGAGAACCCGAATTTAGGTGGTGGAGATACAGCTCCCAGCTGTGCTGTGAGCCTTTAAATGCTCTGTAATGCTCCTGGAGTTGTGTCAAGTTGAGTATTCTACTCTACTGAGTATTTCTTTTTACCTTTTTGTTATTGTTGTTTCCTGTGTTCCTCTGAAAAACAAAGGGAGAAACAGTCCTCTCTGGCATTGCTATGGCGTTGGTCTGTGTTAAGGTAACGTAGGGATCTGTGCCATACAAACGACACAGTGGGGATTTAAATTCTGTTCAACTAAGAGCTTGATAGTGCGCATTAAGTCAGGTCTGCAGTGCTGCTGAGTGCTGCTCATCCTGGGCAGTGAGGCAGGATCCCGATGGAGAACCCTGTGTAATCCTGGCACTGAGGGCTGCAGTGTAACATACAAGGGCTGCTCCGAAAGCAGTGCCTTCAATTTCATTGCACTGCCCCGCGCCTCCAGAGGCAGATGTTAGTGGGATGGCAGCAGAGGTTGAACCCTCCCACCAACACTCTGTTACATTTTAGTGTCTTAATGGCACCCACTGACCACCATCGACACCTGTGAGCATTTATGGAGACCCAGCAGTGGCTGTTGGCACAGTGAGGGTCAGTGCTGCATTTCAGCAGTGGTGACAGCAGCTGTGCTTCACCTCTGCTGCTGCAGATCTGTACGAGTGTGATGTGGAGCTCTTGTTCATTGCTGGTGAAGATGCAGAGCTGCTGCTGGTGGCTGCATTGAAAAACAGTGTTTTGTGGCTGAGAATTTGCTCTACCAAATGTTGTTATTGTGCTCTTTGTATCTATTGTCATTTCCATGGAAATAAAGAGAGGCACTGCTTCTGGAGTGACCCACATATATTTGTGAATGAGCCAATTTGAACTTTGGCTGAGATTGT
Organism: Lagopus leucura; assembly: GCF_019238085.1. Lineage (NCBI taxonomy): Eukaryota > Metazoa > Chordata > Aves > Galliformes > Phasianidae > Lagopus > Lagopus leucura. The sequence continues at coordinate 47,741 of NW_024964715.1, forward strand.
CAAGATTTTGGAAAGAGAACCACCTGACAATGGGAGAGAGCTCGGGCATAATAGCCATTACTGTGAGGAGATCTGGATCTGGTAGAATTGCTTGCAAGATGTTGCCCATCTCAGCAGTACTGTGTAGCTGGGAAGTTCACATGATGTTAAGTGGCAGCTGGTTTTCTCTCTGTTGAAGTAAATTGCTATCTTCAACAATTTTATGGAGTTTCTCTTATGAATCATTGAAGTACTTCATCATAGGTTGTATTTGTCCTTAGAGCAGTGCGGTGTAGTCTGCCCATGTTGATTTGGGTATCCACTGAAGCTTCCTTGCTCACCAGAGCTGTGTTTTGTTTCAGCAGTACCCCGCTGTTACGCACTTTGGATCTCGTTTCCCTGCGTGCAGCTGCTCCTGGGCCAGAATTTGATGCTGCACGTTACACAGAAGATCAACCACTGACTCCAGAAGAGCAGTTTGTTGTCATGCACTCGCACGAGGAGGAGATGAATAAGCGAGAAAAGTCACCTTCAGGAAGCGATATGGAGGTATTTAGTGTTCATTTCCGTTTGGAAAGCAGTAGCAGCAGTGCATGTCGGCACTACGTCTGTAACCTCTTTGCTTAAGTGGAGCTGAGAAGAGGATGCAGTGCCTGAGGTTTAGGAGATGCAAACAGGAATATTCAGCAAACTGCTGTTAAATTTTGTTTCCCTTCGTACTTGTTTCTCAGTTTGCCTTCTATATAATGATTTTGCAAGTAAAACTGTCTTCCCAAATTCGTAACCTCACACATTGGTGGCTTCTACTTCAGAGGTCAGGAATTTAGTGTGCTGCACTTAATACACACTTCCATCAAAACAGATGCAAGTGTGATCAAAATGTCAGACGTTTAAAGAGAATTGGAAGATAGGCACAGCTACAACTCATGGTGCTCAGTTACCTTTTGATTGCAGAAAAGGTTCAAGTAACAGAAAAGCCCAAATGATTTTGAAGTAATCATAGCAACGAGGGGAGAAGTCATTGTGGCCTTCCACTATTTGAAGGGAATGTATAAAAAGGGGGGGAGGGGGACTGTTTACATGGCTGGATGGTGATAGGACAAGGGGGAATGGTTTTAAACTGAGATAGGGGAGGTTTAGGTTGGATATGAGGAGGAAGTTTTTCACCAGAGGGTGGTGAGGCACTGGAACAGGTTGCCCAAGGAGGCTGTGGATGCCCCATCCGTGCAGGCATCCAAGGCCAGGCTGGATGTGGCTCTGGGCAGCCTGGTCTGCTGGTTGGTGACCTGCACACAGCAGGGGTTGGAACTGGATGAGCATTGTGCTCCTTTGCAACCCAGGGCATTCTGTGATTCTATGGTAATTCCCTGTCTACCAGAAGCTCTTACACAGCGTAACATTTTGAATGTGTTTTGCAGCGGTATTGGCACTATGTGCGCAGCGCAGTGCGGGAGGACATGTTGGCACCTCAGGATGAGGAAGTGATGAATGCAATTTTAAAGCAAATTCCAATTCCTATTCTTGCTAACCCCTATCTGAAGAATTCACTTGTGAGTTTAAAAGAAGAGGTTAAGGAAGACTATTGTATCAGCCTCATGAAAGCCATTGGTAAGACTTGTAATCTCATAGCGATTTAGCATATGTAAACTGTTGCACTTGGAAAGCAAATCTGATTTCTGCTCTTAGCACCCGTGGAGGGCTCTGTCAGGGTCAGCAGAACTGCAGTAGGTGCATGGCAGAATGTCAGCATTCTTCCTGAAGTTCCATATTGAACAAACACCTGTGTATTCAACCTCTGCCAAGGAGGTGATTTTGTAAATCAGACTGTAGATACTCTTGTTGTGCCCATATGCCCATTTGCTTTCCACACCACACTCCAGCAGTTTTGGAGCCTATTAGAGACCTTGATACAAACACAACACAGCAGCAGTGACTCCAGAGATATTCAGAGTGCTTTTTGGGAGCACATGTAGAGGGGCGGGACGGGCAGAGCTGTTCATTCCCAGTGCAGGGGAACAGCAAAAGGGGCTGATGTCAATGCAGAAAATGGGAGATCTGTGCCTGTCCTCCTTCACGGGGTGCAGGCTGATGGGAAGGCAGACTTGGGTGGATCAGTGGTCACAGAGTACTCACCAGTGTGAATGGAACGAAGAGAACGAGTCCCTGATGGGTGTCTTGGTGATAAAGGGCTGCTTCTCATTCTATTCTGTGTAGTGTGACTCATACCTATAAGAGGGGTTTATTTCCTATGAAATGGCAGCAGGTAAGAATCACCATTAGTTTTTAGCAAATCAGAGGACTGATTTACAAATGGAATGTCTTTTCTCAGAATTTGTACCTGGGCACTGAGCAGTGCCTGTGCCGTCAGCTGACAGCAGCCCTAGGTGTGCAGCACTGCGTGCAGCTGCAGCTGCTTTCTGACATCTGCAGAAGCATGTTGTAAGGCATGGCATTTATTTCCACCTGCGTTGCAGTGGGTATAATGCCGTCCTTTTCTCTTTAAACATAGGAGCCACGTTTGGCAGTGTTCAGCCTTCCCACTTTGAATTTTTTAAAGTCTGTTGATCAAGTATTTGTAGTCTCCTTTTCACAACAGCATGGAAAGGAGAGACTGCTGGGTTTTCGCTCTGCTTTCTCCACTCTCCAATCTCCAAGTAACCTTTAATTTGCTTTTCTTTGTTGGTACAGTCTGTGTGTTTGTGGTTCCCATACGTGGGAGAGCTCAGTGTGCAACTCCCAGGTTTTGCAGACGTTCTTGGGGCCGGCAGAACGGAGCTTTGTCCTCTGGGAGAGAACACACGTCAGCCCTTGGGTGCCATGCTCTTCCTCGATGCAGTGAAGGCTTTGAGCAATAATTTCTGCAATCACAAATATTTAAGAAGCCTCCTAAAAATTCTGCTTGGAAGGGAGATATTTCCACCCTCACTTTGTGGACCAGGAAGTAAATGAAGCACCCAATACCCAGCTTGGGAAGGCAGGATGAAAAGTTGTTTCTACATCTCCTGATTTTAGAGCCAGGACCAGACCCTGTTTTATTTTTCCAAAATAACTTTATATGCGTGTTGGTAACTTGATTACTGTGCTGTATTTCACTGAAAAAACTTACAAGGAATGGCAGTGCAGATTTTAAATGAAGAATTCCATGCTTCATGAACTATGGAGAGCCTGTGTTCTCATGTGCAGGTATGACCATGCATGCCCTCTCACCGCAATGTAGATCTGATTTATTCCAGTTGATTACATCCTGATGGATCCGGCTGAGAGAGAGAGACTGCTGGTTGGAAGAACCCCGCGCCCGTTTCCCCTGAGAGTCATCCGGGCACCCGTCCCATGGCACAGTTCTTACAAAGAAGCAAAAAGCTGGAATGAAAGCAATCTGTTTGTTGTGAATCCACTGATGCACGCTTTACATCAGCTTTGGCTTTCTGAGTAAGAAATTGCAATTAACATTATGTTGGGATTGTATGGCTTCGTTAGAGAGCGCGTCTGCTGACCGATGCTGCAGAGCTCCGAGCGGGGGATGGAGGGGGAATGACAAAATCTGTTCTCTGTTTTCTAAAGAGTGTTTCATTTTCAGAGCCTGCAGGAATCTCAGCCACGGAATGGTTGTTTCCTGCAGTGTCTGGCTGTGAGTGAGGGACGTGCACTCAGTGCTATGAGAAAATCATCTCCTTTGTTAAATGGTGTTATCCCAAATTCACTTTGGGATAAGGCTTGAAGCTCAATGAAATAGTAATGTAGAATTCTCAATGTTATTGCTGAAATTAACAAAAGAAAACCTTTCGCCTCTGCTAAAACCGAGTCTGTTTCAGTTGGAAGTTGCTCTGGGGTCTCTGAGGCGTGCTTTCATGGGGAGTTAAAAATGGTGTTCAGTAACCCTGCGTACTAGTAAGCTTTTACCATTTAAACATTGATGAAATGTAGTTGTTTTTTTTTCTCCTGGAGGGTACCCAGGTGGGTGCTTTTTACTATTAATGTGGGGCAGAAGCAGGAGCTGTTGTTCCAGGTGCTCTTACTGTCTGGACTCACTAATAAACCTGCAAAAAAGACAAGTAATATTCTGAGCATTTTATCAAAAATTAACATAATTTGAAATCTGCAAAATGCCAAATGAAATTTGTGAAGCTCTTTACATTTGCCAACTGCAAAGGACAGTTGAGCAAACAACCAAGCAAAAACTGTGGAAATGCACTTGCTGGACAAGTTGGCAGTGACGTGACCTGCATAAGCAACGAGGTTTTATTTGCGTTTGTAAGTTCACTCAAGACCTGGCTGTGTGTCGCTGCGGGCTTTGCTCGTTTGAGCAGAACTCCTCGCAGCGCCGGCTGTTCGCTCCCGCAGGTTCGGCTGCCTGCGGTTTGTTCGCACTCAGGAGCTCCGTGGCGAGGAGCCGCCGCTGCCGCCCGCCGGCTTCGTGGGCGCCGTTCGCAGGCACTGCGCGGAGGCTCGCGCCGTCCTCCTAAACAAGTCAGTGCCCCCCGTCGTGGCGGTGGGGGGGTGGGGATCTGAGGGCTGAGCTGCGGCAAGAGCTGCGCGTTTCAGTCTTATTTCCTGGCATGAAGTAGCAGTAAATTTACATAGAAATGTTAGAGTTCTGATTGAGTTAATGTAAGTTAAGAGAATGAGATTACATTTCAGTTTCCACTCCTATGGATTTTATTTGCAAGATGGAGATTCTTAGTTAGGTGCGTGTTACAGGTCCTCAGCAGGTGAGATGAAGTACAGAATTCACACTGACTGCAGCAGTAAGCAGCCATTCCCATTCTGATCCAGGGCCAGCTGCTGTCAGTGGAAAACTCCCTTTGCAGATGCACTCACCTGTAAGTCCCTGTGTGCTGAGACATCTCTGAGGCAGGAAAGAAATATGGGAGCAGAGAAGTACCCTTGGTCTTAGGCAGGTGGCACTGATGGCCTCAGGAAGTTTTCGGACTGTCTGTTCTCTGGTTAGTTAAGTGGAACCACACAAAACCACAGCGTAACCTGCTGTTATGTCGAAAAGTGAGTGGTCCAACCAATTCATGTTTCAGAGCGCTAGAAATGCGGAATGTTGTTGAACAGTGTATTTTGAGGGTTGGATTTATTTATCAGCTTTGCACCCGTTTTACAGTGTATAATTGTAAAGGTAAGTTGACTTTCTTATTTATTTCAGTACATTTGGAATGAACTTGGAAGCCTTTGGATTATAAGTATTTCCCCAGAGGTGTGAATGTCTGCCCGATCTGACATTAACCTGGGACGCTTTGCTCTGGTGTGAACCTGTCGATACCAGTTAACTCATGCTGTTTACAAAGGAAACAAAAGAACTCCATGGTTAGAGGTGTTTCCTTTTAATACCTGTCTCTAGCTTCAATTCCCTGAGAATCGTCATTAAGCCGTATCTGTTTCAAAGGGTGGCTGAGATGGCAGTGGTTCCAGAGACACCTGAATCAAAGGGAAAAGTGAACGATAGAGAAAAGCATCTGGATGCTGAAAGAGCAATTGCAACCATGAGGGTGCTCGCAGCAGAGCAAATGGGAATAAAGTGACTGGCAGGCTGGAAACTAGAAGGAAGGGAGGCTAAATCTGCCCCCCCGTCTGCAGGAGTTGTGACCAGAAACGTGGCCTTTTCAGCATGGAGATCACTCATTTAAGGAGGTGTCTGGTGCTGGTAGGCGACTTCGTTCCATCATCAGGATCTCAAGGCTCCCATTTAATGCTGATAATTTGCCACCAGTGTTCCATCTATTTCATATTCATTTAAACTAGTCTTAGGTTCCCATGCTAACAGATATCTTGATGGTGTTTCTCCAGGTGGTGGCAGATGCAGTTTAGTCTGACACCTAGTTATCAATTCTGTGCTCGCTTTTTGGATTGTGCTCATTCTTTGGGTGATCTCCAGCTTAGATTTCATTACAAGGAGGAAGCCTGAGAAGCTTTTAAAAACTTTGTCTGCCTTGTTTTCTTTTAGCTGGATCCCCACTTGTGCATCAATTTTACGTGATGAGAAAAGGAAGTGGCTTCATTTTGCTCCTGGAAATAGCAGGGATTCACCCCAGCAAATCGAGAGCTACTTCAGCTCTGTGGCGACTCTCATGTCGTTGCAGCTCCGTCAGATGGTTGTTAGCTCCTTGGAGGACCTTCTTCGATTTTTTATGATGCACGAGGTGTGTGCCACCAGGTGTATCTGTGCTCGCTGCTTCCAGCATTATGTGGGGATGGTAACTCATGCAGTCACAAAACATAATTCTCTTTGAGGCTGAAATACTCCAGATAGCTTTAGCTTTACTGGAATAGGGCTGAGCCCTTCGGATCACCGTTCCTACTCAGTGGATTTTTTTCAAGGGCGAGGAACTATTTACTCAAATAATGATTTTGCAGGCCTGGAGTTATAATTAAGAGTTTTCGACTCCATCTTGAGGGGATGTGCTGTTTTTTAATGGCATTTTTGAGTTTTATTTGCCTTGACCTTAACCTGGCCAACCTGTTCTCATAAAAGCACACAAATTATCCTCTTTACATCAGAAGTGTGCAGCTGTATGTAATCCTTTGCAGAGAGAGCTTGCGTTTGGTGTCCCTGTCTATACCAGATGAGTGCCCTGTATTATTTCAAGCAATGCGTTTAATTATGAAAATGAACATCAGACTGCAAGAGATTCTGTGGTTCTTTTGGCTACCACAGAGTTGTCTCACAGTGGAAGTGAGTTTGTTAAATATCAGGTCACGCAGAATGGCTGCTGTGATGAGGCAGGAGCCATAATGAGCATGGCAGCTGAAATGCTGCACGGCAGGCAGAGGTCAGAGGTGATGCCCATGGCAGGCTCCCCTCGTGGCCGGCTGCTGCTGCTTTTTGTTTGGTGGCTTGAAATTCTTACAGCTTCCACATTACCGTCCTAGATGTGGGTTAGCATTTTGTTACTGTAGAAGCAATTTTGGGGTAGGACAGTTGTTATTAACCATCAAGACAATTAAAGCAAGCAAAAAAACCCTACAGAATCTTGTATTTGATGCTGGGTTTTATTTCTGATAATGATTTTTTCTTCGCTTTGGGTTTTAGTTCTGCATGGCACTTGGTGCTTAGGCACCACGAGGCAATTAGGCTTAGCTCCAGCTTCCTAATTCTGTGTCTTACAGATTCCTTTAGGAGTTGGCATCTGAACATCTTGTATGTTGGTGCAGCAGTGTTCTGACTAAGAGCTGGTGAAGAAAATCCCATTGGTGCTCTGTAGTTAAAAGAGTGGGGACGTGGGTGACAGTTAAATGATTACAGTTGTAATTGATTTATTTGGCATGTTCAATTTTCATTCTTTTCCCCAAGGACGGGAGTGATTTTGCAGAACCCTATCAAGAAATGCAGTTCTTTTTGCCTCAAATACTGATAGTCAAACTCAGTGTGGAAGAACCCAAGATTGTCTTTGAGCCACCTTTGAACGAATGTTGGGATTTCATCAGTCTGTGCTTCAGGGAGATCCTACAAAGCGCAGAGGGGCTTCCAAAGGTACTGCACAGATTGCAGCTCCACGTAAAGTACAACTTTGTGAATTAAAAAACACGTGGTGTGAAATGTTACCTACGAGAGTCACATCCAAGGAACTGCATTTTGTGTTATAGAAGGTATTGTAAATGCTCTCACATCACTTGCAATGATTCCCTTTAGGTAGAGAGAATTCTCTTTCCTCAACTAAAAAGAGATGACCTCGCTCTCAGTACAGTCAAACCAGACGAACCGTTGTTTGCAGAGTACATAAACAAACTTGAGGAGATCTTTGAGAACAACATGCTTGGCCCACAGAGGTGAGTTTTGTCTGTTGACCCTTTTGCCCATCACGTTCTTACATTCCTAAAAACACTGATCTATTTGACTCAAACATTAAACAATTTGAGCCAATTTGTTTCTTGCTATAACAAATCTTCACATTGGAAGCTTGTGTTTGTTTTTGTCATCTACTGTGTTTAAGGTACTTAAACATGTACAGGAAATACAGCCATCTTTTGAACAACGATGCACAGCAAGACGTTACGGATTTCTTGAATGGAAGTCCATCCTTAGGAGCTTTAAGAGAGGTAATACATAACTGACAACCGCTATGCATTCATACAGCACATCACACCTGGACGTCACTCCAAAAGCAGTGCCTCCTCTTTATTCCCATGGAAACTACAACAGATACAAAGAGCACAGTGATGCTGTTTGATAGAGCAAGTTCTCAGCTACAAAACACTGCTTTTCAACAGTCACCGCCATTAGCTGTGCGTTTTCACCAGCGCTGAACAGGAGCTGTGCACTGCGCTCGTGAAGCTCTGCACAGAGGTGCCCCAGTGTCACTGTCACCGCTGCTGAGATGCAGCACCCACCTCCATAAACATTCATAATTGTTGATGAACATCAGTGAGTGCCATTTTTTGTTCATGGAGGAATTCAGTGATGCCCCTTTGCTTCATCTGCGCTTCCACGTCAGACACCATTCTGTTGGAGTGCCCCGTTCTGTCAGCTCTGTCACGCAGCAGTAAAAAGTAATGGAGTGTTGGTGGGAAGGTTCAACCTCTGCTGCCACCTCACCAATACCTGCCTCTGTCAGAGTCAGCCATCACATTAAAACAAGAGGCATTACTTCTGGAGCAGCCATCGTACATTGCTGTTCTGAAGAGTTTCAATTCAGATGGTTTGTTTCACCCTTGGATCACATGGGAATGCATCTCCCTTACTCCATAGGGCTGCTATGCTGAAGGATATTTCTCTCTGGCCTTCTTCTCTGGGTTCTGTTGGATGCCAGCTGAAGGCTGTCCGGAGTACCTGGTGAATCTGGGTCTCGCTGGTCTGTTGGCTGTCTTGTCTTTAGCCCTGCCCCCTTTCTTTGCTGCATTTGTGAGTTAACCTCTGCCCGAATACTTCCTGAGGCATCTTCTGGTGTTCCTTAATGCGACATTCTCCTGTGCGAAGATTTCAGCCCTATTTCCTTGTTGGGAATTAAATAGCTGTTGTTTAGCATCATTCGTCTATGAGCTTGAAAGACAAACAAAAAAACATAGTATCTATTATTTTCCATTTGTAGAAGATTGACAGCTTCACAGAACTGATAAGGGAGATTGCTTCCATGCGTGTCACTGTCCCTCTGGCCATGTTCTGCCTGGATGCTGCACAGCTGAACGAGGAACTCTGCGTTCGGACGCAAAATCTTAGAGATGCACTGATTGACTTTGAGGTGATGGAAAACAGGGAGTTAAATAAAAGGTGCGTGTTGTCAGTATGTGTGGTTGTTGCTTTCTGTGTGCGCTGCTGCTGTGTATCTGTGTCTGAGATGGCTGCATTCACCTGCTGCCTCTTCTACCAACACAGGCACGTGTGGGGAAGGACCCCAGATTGAGTGTAAAAGGAACAGAATGCTTTCCCTGCTGGCACCCAGCTAAAGCAGGGTGCAGAGTGCAGTCTGTAGATCAGCTTCTCTTGAATCTGACTTTTTTTTTTCCCCTGGGGAAGCAGTGGTTCTGATTGCATACTTGTGGCAAATTTAACAATAGTACATTTAAAAAAAAAATTAAAACGAGGATATAATTTGACTTTATTGTGATGGGATAATCATGGATCTCTGAACTTAAAAAATAAAAAAATTACCGTCAGGGACAGAATTCTTTCACAGTGAATAGAGACAGAGAGTAGCTGTTTGTTTCTGTTTTAAAGGAAAGGTTCCCCTCACTTACCCAGAAAGCATCTCCTGGTGGAGACCAGCTGTTCTTCGTGGGGCCTCTGTCTGCACTCACTGGGGGGCACCGAGGCCATGAGCTTGTTTGGGAGCCCCGGGCTGCTTTAGTGGAACTGACCTCAGTACAGAGCAGGAATCTGGGACAAGGGCATCTATTGCTCTAACAAAGAGGGAAAACAGCAGGATTTGTCCCTGTTTTCCATTCCAATGTAAAAAGCTTTTTAAAAAGCTTTTTAAAATTGATTTTTCATCATCTTTGTACTTTGTTTCATGCTGTGCACCTGATCTTATATTTGTGGAGGGATTATGTGAGCTCTTGCTTACTGCATTCAAACTTTTATTTTTGCCACAAGTCAGGTCTTGAAAAAGTAAATTCTAAACTTGTGGGAAATAAACTGTTGATGTGCTGCTGTTGTTAAATTGGACCCAATTTGATGATTGCCTTATTATTTATCAGTTCCTACAAACACAGCAGAGAACTGGTTTTGCAGGGTAAAATGCAATCCTTAATAAATGTATCTCTGTTGTGTATATTCATCTGAATAATTGGAGTGTGAAGGACAAAACTCCACGAGCAGAATCTTACATCTCTCTTCACCAACAGGTGCAGTTGTAAGCCTGTTCGTTGTTTTCCTTCCTGTAGGATTTGTGGTGAATATAATTCAATTGCAAACAGAATGAGCAAGCTGCCTCTGAACACAGCAGAGCTGGTGGAACTGGACGCCTACTTAAAGCAATCCAGTCGGATCACTGCCTCCAAACTGAGGCAGGATGTCTGTGAGGCCGCCCGCAGGCTGCAGTTCCTCATGGACTACGCTGACCTTTCTGGTTTGTCTCCATATACAAACATTCATAGGTGGATGCTGGGCTCTGTGTGGGTGAATGGTGCATCTTGTAGAGTGAAGATGAAGTTCGGCTCACTGCAGGCTTCCTGAGTCCTGCAGCGCTGCAGTGAATGGCGGGTGCTAAACAAACAGAATGTGAAGATGGAAATGTCAGTTACCATGCTATAGCTCTTGTGAATCAGTCAGCATTGACGTGCTCTGGAATAATAATGATTAACATTGTTTTATCCACTTCATGGAGGTGTAATCTACATATTTAGTTTGGAATAATCTGTCACTTTACGTAGTTGGACTCGAATATCGTTTCACAAATATGTATTCTGGCAAGCTCTTCTTAGTGATTTCTCTGTCTAGTTAATGTCTAGAAGTTTACCTTCTTCACGTGATTTTAGAGTTTTGCTATCAGTCTAACTTGTTTTAGCAAAAAGTTCATTATCTTCAGCTGCTGGCTGAAGATCATTCAGCCAGCAGCTCGAAAAAATAGGAGGTTCATTCCTAACTCACTTATTCCTGAATGCAGTCTTGTCTTCTTTTGCTTCTACTTCTCAGTCTATTAGGTCACTGCTTCAAAGGTAGATTCTTCAAGATGTCTGTATATACAATTTTCTCCTTTTAGGTTATGACATACAGCTGAATAGCACGGTTCTCCATTGGCCCAATCAGATCGAAGTGATGTTTGAAAACTGTGCAGATGAGCTGAGCAGCAGGAGGGAACACGCAGAGCTGGTTTTGCTGGAAAGGTGCGTTGTGAAGATGTTTTATTTCATTGGATATTTCTAAAGGAAGAGAACACCTCCTTATCAGTAAAAGAGAGAGAATTGCAAATAAATAGAACTTGGAAAGCAGCTGAGAAAATAAGAGAGAAACCTGCTTGAAAATATGATGGAAATTTCTGAGAAGATGTTGGTCAGGGTAGATGAGAATGTATTTTGAAAGGTTTGAAAGGAGAAATGAAGGAATGGCTGAGTCCTGTTACATCTGTTTGCGTTGCTCCTTTATCTCCTTCAGGCAGTAAAGGAGATAAAGTATTTAAGGTAGAGTAGTAAATGTAAGTGAGCTGGGTCGGTTGGGAGGTTTGAAAATGAACTTGGAATTGGAGTGTGTAGTATTGATACAACTGATGCATGGGTTTTACTGGGGTCTGTACTTTGTGCCGGTTCTGGGGTCACATTTCATGTGACAGCATTTGTTGTAATTCATTAAAGAGCTGAAACCTAAAAAGGAGCAGAACAGAGCACCACCTCACCTCCGCTGTCTTAACTCAGGTGTTCGCGGTTTGATGAAACGCTAGAAGGTTATAACAGAGAAATAGAAAGCTACAAGAAGCAAGAAGTCATGACCATAGAGGAGATGAGGAGCAATGCTGAGAAACTGAAGGAGCTAAATAAGAATCTAGATGAAGCAGTGGCTGAACTCGAGGTTAGTATTTTTTGTGTCAGCTATGAGGTGGGCTGCAGTGTTACAGGGTGAAAAATGCTTTTCGGGGCTCTGGGCGCACACTGTCAAGCAGGCTTAATGATTCCCAAATTCAGGAATGTGTGGCTGCTATCTTCTTATCCCACAGTATGACTGCTGAGTTGAAAAATGTGTTTTGGGGAGGAGAAATATTGATTGAAGTCCTTTAAATGGAATAACTGTAATTGCAAGCAGTCAGCAGCAGCAGGCTGCTGCCCATGAGAAACAGTTCTTCGGACAGAGGTGGCAGGAGGATGCTGGGGAGACAGGTGCAGTTTTTCCTGAGTTGTGCTATTGGAATTGTGTACAAGTCTCTCTGCTTATTCTTTAATTAAAACCAAATGTTTTCCAGCTCCTTGTATAATTTCTAGAACTGCCAATGGGTATTAATGTTTAATATTAATATTAATATTTAATGTGTGTATTATAGCACAGACAGGAAAGTTTTCAGGTGATAGAAGGAAGCTGAACACCAAGATTCCTAGATTCTATTAGAGCTCTCCAGCCAATATAGAGTGGTTCTGGGCTGAGCAGTTTCTTGGTTGTGTCTCTATTGGGATCTAAGAGTGGTTACCTTTGAAAGTTTCACAGGTATTGTGAGGCTTTATTAATAATCTAAACAACAGCAAGATGAAATTTCTGCATATACAGAGCCTTAAGGATCAAACGTTTAATGAAGTTCTGCTCAAAAGAGAAGATAGGACCAACAAAATCAGCATGAGATTTAGATAAATTGCTCCAATCCCTGTGTATCAACTGCTGTAATCTGACTGGAAGGCAGCCAGTGCATCCAGCTGTGTGAGTGAGCAGCACTGCTGCACTGTAGGCAGGGCAGAGCAAATCACTGTGCTGGTGCAGTTTGTCACTACGTACAAAGCGAGGGATGCATCCACGCAGTGTAAGTGACACTGAGCAGATCTCGATTGATCTCGATGTTCCTCTGCTTCCGGCTCAGATTGAATGACTACATGTATTAGAAGAGGTCTGTTGGTGTACAGACGCAAACTTTGGATTAGGTCTGAATTCAGGCAGTGTTGTGCTTCCCTTCCTTACCTGTAAAATGAAGAAGGCAGTGATTTTCTCTAAATCTTTGCGTGTTCATTTATACTGCTGGAAATTTTGGACAAAGACAGTATTTATTATCAATAGATTCAGCAATTAATGATTTGTTTGGTTGGAGTTCCCAAATGTTTCTGTGACAGAAGCTCAAAGCAAGCAATTCCAAGTGAAGACAATTCCAGCGTGACTGAAGTGTTTCAGGGTGCCTTGGAAGCTTGTGAGACACAGCATTACTGCCCATGTGCTGTTACCTATCAAGCACTTATTTCAGTAGTAAGAGATACCAACAGTTAAAGGGAGTTTACGGGAACGCGTTTGCCTAGAAGCCATGGGCGTGAGTCTGCGTACGTGTCTGGCCTTTGGCATGTAAAAAATTATAACCAAAATTAACTATTAGCAAGTTCTTTTTTTTAATAGAAATAAGATTTTTAATTATTATTATTATTTTAAATAAAGGCAATAAATAAAGAAGAGGAGTTACTTGAGCGGGAGAAGAGTTACTTTCCTTTACTGCAGATTGTGTTCACAAAGAAGCAGCCCATTGAGCAGCTCTGGATAACGGCATATGATTTCCATACCAAGTCTGAGGAGTGGATGCACGGTGAGGCACTGATGAGATGTGTTGTTTAGTGAGTCAGGCAGGAGCTGGAAGGGTTGCCTGGTTGTTGTGAGATAACAGCTCTGAAGAGAGAAGGGTTGGAATCCAGCACCAAAACAAAACTGTAGGCACGGACTTTGCAGTGATATTAAACAAACAAAACCTGAGTGATTTCCAGAGGGAAGATACAATCCACCCTGAATTGCTCACTCTGTTCTCTTTGTGTTGCTGCATTCAGGATTTCTCCAGAAATTGAATGCTGATGAAATTACTGAAGAAATTGGCAATATGTGGAGAACGATGTACAAGCTCAGCAAGAGTTTCCCAGACCTGGCCGGGCCGAGGCGTTTAGCAGAAAGCACAAAATACAAACTTGACAAGTTTAAGCAGCATCTTCCTGTCCTGTCCCTTGCCTGCAATCGCGGAATGAAGGAGAGGCACTGGGAGCAGGTATGTCAGGCTCTGCCCAGCCTGGGGGGCACTGCTGCACGTGCCGGGGACAGTTCTGTGTGCCACCGTAAGAAGGTCTGTGCTTTGTAGATCAGGTTCTGAAATCTCCAATGGTACAGATCTGAAGTCTTCCAAAGTAATTTTTGGCAGAAAATGGAGTGGGTCGGGTACACGAGCACTGCTCAGCATTTATTTCTTGCTGTTTGATAAATCTGTGACAAGTGTACCTCCTGCTAATAGGTGTTACTTCTTACTTCATTTTCAGATTAGTGAAATAGTGGGATGTGAAGTCAGACCCAACGAAGGTACTACTCTTCTAAACATGCTGGAACTGGGACTCTCAAAATACATTGATCAGTAAGAAGCTCACTCTGCTTTTTTTTCGTTCCTTCTTTTTACAATCACTATTTCATGTGCCAGATAACAAATTACAGTTTTAATCTTCTTGCGTGTTAAAAACTCCCATATTTTCACAGCTTATTTTAACAAAGCCTGATGGAGCTGTCAGGTGTCTTTGTGGAACAAAGGCAACAAAAAATGGTCATATTCCCAAAGCACATAATTTCTGCATTCAGAATTTTCTGTCCATATTTGTATCTAAACTAATACTAATTTCTCCACCTGGTGAGCTTGGAAGCCCATACATATTCCCCAAGATGAGAATCTGTGTGAGAAATCCATGTAAAAGTTAGCAGCTCTTTGGTTGCAAAAGCATTTCAAAGTTACGTTTCATTCCAACTTAGGCTGGAACCCATTGGAGCAGCTGCAAGTAAGGAGCATTCTTTAGAGAAATCAATAGAGAAAATGAAATCAGAGTGGATCAGTGTACAGTTCAGCCTGGTGAAGTACAGAGATACTGTGAGTAAATGTGAGCTCTACATATGCATTGTTGGAAATAATTATTTTCATTTTCAGTATTAGAGGAAGTCACTGTTGTTTCATGGTGGTGTGGTGGAGAGCAGTATCATACCAGGGCCTGGGCAAATGTGTCCATTACTGCATTCTTCTGTTTAGACCTTCATGTCTGGGATCATTTGTGATCTCAATATATTCATGCGTAGAAATTGGTGAGACTGAGAGGTTCTGCAGTTTCATATGGAAAGGTGAACAACGGTGAAATGTCTCACTTACCCAGAAGACAGAGGAAATCACGTACTATGGAGAAGAGGAGGCTCCAGGGGGACCTTACAGCCCTTGGAGGACTGAAAGGGCCTGCAGTAAAGCTGGGGATGGACTTTTTATAAGAACATGAAGCAACAGGACAAGGGGAAATGTTTTTAAACTAGAAGAGAGTAGGTTTAAACTAAATGTTAGGAAGAAACTCTCCCTCATGCCAGTGAGAGTGGAGACACTGGCACAGGCTGCCCGGTGAGGCTGTGGATGCCCCCTGCCTGGAAGCACTGCTGGGAGGCCAGGCTGGATGGGTCTATGAGCAACCTGGGCTATGGGAGGTGTCCCTGCCTGCAGCAGGGGGTTGGGACGAGATGCTCTGAAAAGTCCCTTCCAACCCAAATCGTCCTGTGATTCTGTGAAAAGGAGGTTATAACCACTAGCATCCCTGGCTCACTTCCCACTTGCAACACTAGTGTCTCCCTTGACTTTGAAATAGTGATTCACAGTAGAGAGACTGTATCTGCAGATGTGTTTTGGGCCTGCTCAGTGCCTTGCTGCTTCCCTGCCTTCAGCCATCAGAGAACGGGGTGGCAGGAAGCTGGGTGAGCATGAGGTTGAGAAGCAGTGAAAAGGAGCAACTGCGGTTTACTTTAACATGTGATGTATTTTGCAGAACAACAGCATCCTGTCAGCAGTTGATGACATCCAGCTTTTACTGGATGATCACATTGTTAAGACTCAGACGATGTGTGGTTCTCCCTTCATCAAACCAATGGAAGCCGAATGCCGGGTAAGAAAAAGCTGGTATGGTTGAGCTTGTGTGTCTCTCATGATGTGGTTTCTGCAGTGCTTTCATGTGTTTTGTATAGTTTGATAGTTTGAACCATTTCAAGGGATCACACGTTCGTATTTTTCTCCAAGAGCTTTGAATTGATGGTGTCCAGACAAAGGTGTGCAAAGCTCGCTTTACAGCTGAAGCAAACATAGCTGCTGATCCCAGCAGTTCTGCCCACCATTTGCTGTAAAAAGTGGTTGTGCAGAAGTGTGCCTATTGTTTAGAAGGAATATTCTTATATTTTTAAAAAATAATGCTGATGCTTTGCTCTGGTAGCTGGCTTGGCACAGCTTTTGGATGCTTGCTGCAAACTTGATCCAAAATTAGTTCCCAGCTGGAGTGCAAAGGCTCAGAAAGAAAAATCAGTGGGTTTTTGCTGTTGGACACCTTGTAAGCCACTGTAGGCTTCTCCACAAACCTCTGCCAGTACAAAAGTTGTGAACTGTGAAGCCTTGTACAAATACTTGAGAAGCTTCTTGCTCCTTCGGCCTGCATATTTATTTTGCAGGTGTGTATGCTTCATTAAGACATACGGTGTCCTCTCACTTGGTTGCTAGCTGCAGATCCCCGTCAGCCAGATAACTCCTGTGAGGGGAATCACCTTGAAGAAAGTGGGAAGCATGAGCCGTAGTCCCATATTCCTTCAGATCTGAGTTGGAGAACTGTTTTATGACCTAATCAATTAATTTAAAGAGAAGCAGGTGCAGAATGCTGTTCTGAACTGCTGTTAAGTGAGAAGTCTTTCATCAAGTAAACTGTATGGGGATTAAGGCATGCATTAATGGTGCAGTATCACTCTTGGGATGCTTAGGCTTTTTTTAATAGGTTTCTTTCCAGTTTGTCAGAGGAAACTCTTCCAGTGATATTTTTCCAAATAAAAAAACATGGGAATGCAGTGCTGCATTACTTTAGTAACCCAAGGTCTTCTACTGTCACTCTTCTAATCAATCTACATGTTCAAGTGGCTGCTCGTTAGTCTTACATATTAAATGTTTTCAATGCAGGCTTGGGAAGCAAAGCTGACTTTAATGCAAAACATCATAGATAGCTGGCTGAAATGTCAGGCAACATGGTTGTATTTGGAACCAATTTTTAGTTCAGAAGATATTGTAGCTCAAATGCCAGAAGAGGGCAGAAAGTTTGGCATTGTGGATGCGTACTGGAAGGACATCATGGCACAAGTGGTGAGTGCTAGCATTTAAAGCACGTACTGTCATGTATACCAGTGACGTGGCTGCTGCTGAGAAGATGTACCTGCTGGGTTTTAGAGCTCGCTGTTTGCATTTAAGTCACAAGAAGGTCTGAAATCTGGTGTTGTAGTAAAAGGGATTTCTCTAGAGGATGGATGCTGTGGGGTGACGTAGGGCTCCAGTGACATTTTAATTTTAAATTGTTTGTACAAACATTTAGTAAACTTTCATCAATTTATACTGCATTTGTTGTAATACAGGTGAAAGACTCTAGGGTACTTGTGGCAACTGAGCAACCCAGGATGTTAGATAGACTGCAGGAAGCAAACGCTCTCTTAGAAGACATTCAAAAGGGATTGAATATTTACTTGGAAAAGAAGAGATTGTTTTTCCCAAGGTAAATTAATTAATTAATCGGGCCTAAAAATCTGTAAGCTCTTTCAAACAGTTTCTGCTGAGCTGTTAAGTCTCATCTCATAAACATGTGTGGGACACAGTGCCATGGGACAAAAAATGAAACTGTGTTCTTCTTTCCAGATTTTCATGAGTGTTTCTCTGTTTGAGCTAAGTTTGCAGTGCCAAGGGCAGGCAGATGTGGGGAAAAAGTCTGCCTGGCATTGCTTCCATCTGTGCTTAGAAGCACTTCGTCACTCACGGGGCATTTTCGAGGCAAGCTGCTACTTTGCCCTGTCTGTTTTGGGCTCTGTCTCTGCCTTACCTTCTTTGGCTGTGCAGAGATGTGCAGTACGTATGACTGATAAAGGATTGTGAGGAACAGGATTCTGTGTTTTAGCAGGTCTTTGTAACTCCTCTGGTACATCTGCTCTTCCCAGAGTTTTACGTGGGTTTGAGAAACCATCTTCTTCCTTCACTGCATGAAAGGAAAGTTGTGCTGAAATTCTGACTGAAGCAAGTGTTATAAGTTATACGATGTTAACAGTAACTTAAAAGAAAGGGGTCTGAAATAATAATTTCTCCTCTGTTATGTTGACATTATAAGCAACAGTAAGAACAATTTATCTTGCAGGCAGTATATGTTTAATGACAGTTTTTGTGCTTGGAATGTTCATATTCATTAGTTGTACTTTTCTGGCAGATTCTTTTTCCTGTCTAACGATGAACTGCTGGAAATACTCTCTGAAACAAAGGATCCCCTCCGAGTGCAGCCACACTTAAAGAAGTGTTTTGAGGGAATTGCCCAGCTGGAGTTCACCGAGAATTTGGAGATTCTAGGCATGATCAGTTCAGAGAAGGAAATCGTTCCTTTCATAGATAAAATCTATCCTACAAATGCAAAAGTAATTTTTTTTTCTTACTGTGATATCAAATGTATGCTTTGCTTACAGGCTATGTTTTTGGGGAATGAAATTTAAAATGTTTAGGATGAGATCATGAAAGGCGTTTAGGGATGGAAAACAAAAAAGGAATTCCTGCAGAAATGAGTGAGGTGTAACAGCTTGGTAAATTCCTTGAGCGCTTCTCTGCCTCAGCGCACACCGCGTAGGAGACGTGGCACAGCCACGCTGTGCAATCATCTGTGTAAATGCCCAGTGTATGGATAGCTGTGCCTTCAGAACATGGCACAGCATGGCTGAAACGCAGAGGAATGAGGGCAAGGAGGAGCGCCACCGAGGAGCGCAGCCCGCAGTCAGGGCGGCTGGGCAGCCAAGCCCAGAGGCTGCCCTCCATCTTTGTCCTGCAGGGCAGACTGTGCTATAGAATGGTTCGGGTTGGAAGGGACCCCAGTGTCTGAACACTGCTCTGTTACGTCATTATACCTGCATTAAGCCTGGAATAAAAGGCAGGAAAGCAGCAGGATAGGAAATGGCGGGAAAACAAGGGGGAAAAATGTGGGATCTTGAATGCTGGGATCTGTGTTACTGTACTCCCACAGAAGTCGTTCCCCCAGCTGCTGTATCAGAGGGGTAACTTGCTTCATCTCAGCTGTTGCTGAAACTAGTGGTAATCCACAAGGCAATCCATACTCTGAATTATATTGCTGTGCTCTGAGTATAAGGCACTTCCAAGATTGTTGAAGGCAAAACCTGATAATCGTAATTCCACTGTTTGTTGTAGTCTTCAAATTCGGAAGTGCTGATAAGTATCCGGGCAGTTGGACTGGATGATCTTAGGGGTCTTTTCCAACCTCGGTGATTCTTAAATTCCGTCTCATTCCCTCCTTTTTCTGTTCTCAACCTGAAGATATGAAGGTGAATTACTGAATGGTACCCAAACAGAGATGAGAGGTGGGGAATGTTGTGAGGTCCACAAACCACCTTTTACCCCCTAAATCTTCCAGGAATAAAATATCCTGTGATAAAATGACCAAGCTTATTTGGCTGTGCTGGCTGGCGTCTTGTTTTCTTTTGTAGGAAGCCCTGTGTGTTGATTCCACTGGATTCTCTGCAGTTAATTGATTTGCCTGCCTGAAGGCAGTGTTAACTGCAGAAGTGCCTGTCAGAATCTGGGAAATTTCTAGCTACTTTGTCCTCCTAAATGAGAGAAAAGTCAATTAGAATTTGTTGTATTTCAAAGGATTTGCACTTTAAGAAGAACATAATCAGAGAATGCTTATTGACTCAACTGCTTTTCCTACTCGAAGGGCATGGTAGAAAAATGGCTTTTGCAAGTTGAGGAAATGATGCTGGCCAGTGTAAGACAAGTTCTTCAAGATGGCATAGGAGGATACGTCAAGGTAATTGGTCCTGAATTACAGTGCAAAATAAGTTTCACAAGCAACTGTATGTGAACAGATTGTTCCCATTCTTCTTAGCCAGGGCAGCCTGTTTAAAGATCAGGGGAATCCTTATCCTTGTTCAGTACTGTGCGTGAAGTTTCAGTTCTAATGTTCTCAAGTAAAAAATGACAAAGCTTTCCACGCTAGCTCTCATTTATTTTCAGCATGAGACAAAAGAAATTGGGGAAAATACTTATTACAGTGCTGCGATCAAGTGTGTTTATGTGCCTTTGAAATGGATCTTTATGTTCAAGGTTCCTCGAAAAGCTTGGGTTCTGCAGTGGCCTGGGCAGGTGGTGATTTGTGTTTCATCCATTTACTGGACAGAAGCAGTATCTGAGGCCATAAGGAAAGGAACCTTACAAGTAAGATTTTCTTCTGCTGTTGCCCTAATCAGAGTTTAGTGCTTATTAATAAAACCTCTGTCTAACCAAGATGATCAGTTAGCAACACACTGCTTTCTGTTTCCTTGCTCTCATTGACTCTGTATCTTCAGTGGCTTTGCTGGGGGAAGTGATGTTACTGTTCTACAAGATTATGCTGGCATATAAATGAAAGTACAACACAAACAGTCATAAACTGGTGTTAAGCACTGTCTTTTTATTCCTACCTCCCATCTTTACCTGCAAAGCTCCAGGAGAACCTGGAGGCAACAATCTTTTCTTGCAGTGTGTTACAGCTATTTGCCTGCTGCTAGATTCTCTTACCATAAAGGTGAAGCAGACAGATTTGTTCTTCTGTACAGTCTTGTTATTTCTCTTGGTGTGTCTGTGGTACTGCTGTCATCACACAATGTTCAAATAATGCTCAGTCGGGGCTGATGAAGTGCATGATCAAGTAATGGAAATAATTCTGTTGAAATTTTGTCTGAAGCTAATAGCGTGTGTGAGAATTAATTCGGGGATTTGTTCTGTCAGTACATTGGACTGCTTTTTAACCACGTACTGCATTTTAAAGCTAGCACCTTGTTTCTGTATCCTTACTGCACATCTTCTATCTGACTTGTCTGTGGTGTTTAACACTAGCTGAAGATCCTATTCCATACCTTCAGGCACAGGGTTGCTGGCTGCCGGTTTCTCTGGCCTGCTGTGGTCTGGATGGCAGCACAGCTGTAGGACGAGTCACTCTCCCTGGTTTGGGTATTCTGGAAGGCTTGCTGAGGATGCACTCAGTCCCACTGCCTAGATCATGAATGCAAACTCAGGAGAAAATAATTTAAAATGTTCTTAGTTAAGTTAGGAGAATCTTAGGTTTGTATCAGTATTAATTTACAGCTAACTACAAATTGCGGAAGAAATATAATCCAAATCTACGTGACAGTGAGTCAGCACACCTCCTGTGATAGAAATCTGGCATTTCTACTGGGGAAAAAACACTTCTGCTTACGTTATATTTCAGGCCATAAGGCTTTCTAAAATGCTCACAGTGCAATAGAACTGCAAAGTGGAAAAGAGAATGTAAACTGTTGAGTGATGTTGGGCGTCCCGTCACTGCGCTCAGACAGTAGCTCTCTCTGATGCGCCCATGGGAGCTCAGGAAGCACTTTGCCATTGCCTTCATGCCTGCACTCTGCTTCTGTGACAGGATTTCTTGGAGGAGAGCAATCAGCAGATTGGAGACATTGTTGACTTGGTGAGAGGTAAACTTCCCAGCGGAGCCCGGCTGACTCTCGGAGCTCTCACTGTCATCGATGTGCATGGTAAGGACGCCTTGTTCCATGCGGGCAGCACTGATGTACTTTGCTAAACCATGGAAAGTGGCAGCTCCAATTCTTCCTCCACCAAACAGAAGATGAATTGCAGGGTTAATCATTTTCATTGGTTAATTCCCAGGAGACGAAAATCAGGTGCAGTGGCTGGACTGGTGCATGGGGTCCAGCTATTGATAGAGGCGCGAGGACCTCGAGCAGCCTCTGTGAGCTGTCTCAACACTTTCCCAGTGGCCCTCTGTTTTTCTTAGAGCAGCAGGGCTGAGGGGAGCTGCTCACACTCTCGCTGGGGAGCAGCAGGCAGCATTCTCTTGCTTTTCCAGCATTTTCACTGCTTGAAATGAGCAAAACGGTTCTGCTCAGTCATGCTAAAAAAAAAAGATTGTTCTCTTTCTCTAAAACATTCTTATGCTATCTTAGGGCATTAAAATCATGATTTCATTTGTTATGTCTCTACATGTTGCAATGATTTGTAAGGTTTTTGTTCATGCATCCTTCTAGTCTTTGCTGAAATTCTCTTTGGCTCCATACTTAACTTGGTTTTTGGGTTGCTGCAATATATCAGTGAAGAAGGAAGAAAAGTTAGCCTTGGACTTGAATGTTTAACCATCATACAGAGTTCAAACACGCAGCTGTGTAACTGCTGAGGATCTTGCATCTTGCACCTTAGAGACAAATTCTGATGTAAGCAGCATTCTGTCACTTCCTGGCTCATTTGTGGTCTATTTATCAGTGTGGAATTTGGCCATGAGAGTGGATTTTGGTGGTTTTTTTCTGCAGTATCGGGGAAAATAAGTGTCCCATGTAGGCTCCTTCAGCCACTGACTTCAAACAGCCTTTACAAAGTTACTGCACAGTGATGGAGATTGCTCAGCCTACACAGCTCTGCGTCCGCTTAGAATTGGCACTGTGATCTGGATCAGGTGGAGCTGGTTTCCTGTATGAAAGCTGGGGATTTCTTTCTGACATGAAATTTGTCCTACTGCTCTAAATGTGCGTAAGGAAATATGCTCTTATGTGTATGTAAGGAAATATTATTTTACTTACACAGTGTTCTAAGTCAACAAAGATAGTAGAAGTGTTTGGATTTTTAAAAACCATCTGTCCCCGACTCTGCAGCTCGTGACGTGGTTGAAAAATTGGTTGAAGACAAAATCACAGATCTGAATGACTTCCAGTGGATTTCTCAGCTGAGATACTACTGGGAAGGGGAGGATGTGATAGTGCGAATGATTACCACAGAAGCCAAATATGGATATGAATATCTGGGCAATTCCTCACGTCTGGTTATAACCCCGCTAACAGACCGGTGTTACAGGTGAGCTGTGTTGTTTATGAATAGCATCTTTGTTTAATGATTTGCAATCTGTATTTGATTTCATTTGTTACAGTTAATAATTGTAGGAGCTTTAGCCTCTGAGAGTTCCAGGAAGGTATTGGAGGCAGATCTTACCCATATTCTTTGTCCAAATGCGTTAAGGTACATTTGCAGCACTTAGATTCCTGTACTAGTAGAGTGCTAATTTCTGTTGTACACAGGAAAGTGCCTCTGAAAAAAGCTGGGAGGTGATATAGTGGAAATGTAACAAACTGTATGGTAATACCGGTGTGTTTATTCCTGTAAATAAGGCATAGATGTGAGTGTGCCCACCTGTCAAATTAAGAGCTGCTATAGTCACTGGTGCCTGACTGCTGGTAGGTGGGTGACTCTTCCACTGCTTACTTGCAAGAGGCTGGAATGGAAACACTTCGTCCTCTGAGGGCATTTGGGTCTTCACTTGCAGTGTGCCCTGGAGACATGGGTCATCTCAGGGGTAGTTTTAGATTTTGAGATTTAAAGATGCTTCTTGATAGCTGTCCCCAGGCAAATACATAGGTTGTGGGAATGTTACTCGGGGAACGAAGTGGCTGCAAGCTCACTGTTGCTCTCAAACCGCAGCTAAATGGTGACATTATTGCCTAGGCCAGCAACCACTCGCTGTTCTGCCATGCACAGGGGTAGTGGAGAGATAGTGGGACTGCTGCACTGCCTGCAGATAGGGGTCATCTCCAGCAGTGTTAGTGCTAACAGTGAGCAAGCAGTCTCATCCCGATTTAGCAACTGCTTTTGGTGGCTGAGTTTTTGAATGGCTTGTAAAAGAAAGAGATCACTCTACTATTAGCAGGGCTGCCATTTTTAGTATGAATATTGCTTGGAGAGCATGGCCATTGCCTCATTTAGGGAAACAACCTTCATGCATTTTTGGCCTTCTCTAAAGATTGGCTTTGTTTATAAAGCCAGCTTAAAGTTGTCATCATGAGAGCACCATGTCTTTTGCAAACTCTGCCTCTTTCCCTGTGGTTCTGCACATTTGATTGTACAATTGAGGATATACAGAGTGGGTGCATGTAATAAAAATCCTCAACATTCCTTGCAGGCCAGGAAGGTGCCTGTAAGCTTCCACTTTGGGGAGCCAGCTGTGAGCTGTTAGCAGGTTGCTAGGTCAAGCTGCAAAGTACACATAAATCACAGCCAAGGGAACTTGTGTAGGAAGATACTGGTCAATCCTTCAGAGACAATTTACCATCAGTAATTACTGTTTCTAATGGCTGTGCTCTTTACATAGGACATTGATGGGTGCCTTGAAATTAAATCTTGGTGGTGCTCCAGAAGGACCTGCTGGGACTGGCAAAACAGAAACAACTAAAGATCTGGCAAAAGCACTAGCTAAACAGGTATTAAAATGTAGTTGGTTTGGTTTGGTTTGGTTTTGGGTGTGTAGGTATTTCTTTCAATGCTGTTCTTAATCAAATATTGTTTGTTCTCTGCCAGTTCAAACTTAATCCAAAGTAGTAGTTGGTAAGAGCATTGCATTTGGTATCTTGTCTATGAGACATCATTGTGCAGTCATCCAAAATTGGAAATAATAATCCTTTGCTGGTTTAGACTTTTATAATGGCTAACAATTTTATAATGGATTTGGTGTTAATCCTGAGAGATGTTGTCTCTGTACTGTTGCAGTGCGTGGTCTTCAATTGCTCAGACGGTCTCGACTACAAGGCAATGGGCAAGTTCTTCAAAGGCCTGGCGCAGTCTGGGGCTTGGTCCTGCTTTGATGAATTCAATCGGATTGAGGTCATTTTTTAGCTCGGATGCATAATACTGAGAGCTGTATTGATACATGGTATTGATACTCCAACTAGGTGCAGTTGGATTTAGGTCAATACTAGTAGGCCTAGAAATTCCACAGAGTTTTCTATTTTTGTATGTTTTAGCGTCTTTAACAGCTCAATTTCTCTATTTGTCTGCTGTAACTTGTATTTTAATGAATGTTAGCATTCTTATTTTTCAGTGTTCTGTCACCTGAGCAGGAGGCACTGAGGATCAGCCCTGGGCAGCTTTACCCATGGCTTGCATTTCCCCTCCGTTTGGGGCACTGGCCGAGTCGGTCTTTCTGAAGATGCTAAGTTCTTTGCAGTGTGAGGCAGAAGGCCAGCGCTTCTGGGGCATCCAGAGGAGCCTCCCAGCCACTCGATTTAATTGTCCACGTTCAGGCAGATTGTATTTTCTCTGGGAGGAGGCTTTCAGAAGCCTTGTGGTATCTGCACATTGGTTAAATAGAGAATGGGAGTATGGCATTTCACAGAATCACAGAATCACCTGGGTTGGAAGGGACCTCAAGGATCATGTAGTTCCAACCCCCCTGCCTAGCAGGGCCACCAAACATACACATTTAGATCAGGTTGCCCAGGACCCCGTCCAACCTGGCCTTGAACACGTCCAAGGACGGGGCATCCACAACCTCCCTGGGCATTTCGGAGGATTGCTTTAAAAGACAGCTAAAACTGAGGCTCGATGGTCAGTCTGGGCCTTACATCGAGTGGGTCTCACCTGGAGGACTGCAGGAGATAACCATCAAAATGTGTAAGCCTGTGTATTTCTGATGTTTTCCAATCCACTCTGCCTTATTAGGTTGAAGTGTTGTCCGTGGTCGCCCAACAAATACTTAGCATACAGCAAGCTATTATCCGTAAAGTCAAAACATTCATCTTCGAAGGCACTGAGATCTCTCTCAATCCCACCTGTGCTGTGTTCATCACCATGAATCCTGGCTATGCCGGCCGGGCTGAGCTGCCTGATAATCTGAAGGTAACCCTAGGATCCTGATTTCTTGTAAAATTAAACAGAATTTGCAGTTTCTCATCTATTTTGATAAGAAAAGCTAGACAGCAACCAAGTAATACAATGCTCTAACTCGTTCTGCTGTGCTGTTCACTGAGTGTGTAAACACAGGGCTGTACAAAATACAGACAGAAGGTCTCGGCACAGTCAGCCTGATAACAGTTTGCAGCTTTAGCTGTGCTGTCACTAAATGGAAATTCTTGTGGTGTAAAATGGCTTGGAGTTCCAAACCCTGATTTGATTTCATTTTAACAACTTCTTGAGAAACTGCCGAGATCAATAGGGTTCTTTTCCCAGCCTTGGCATGCATTCTTCACGTGACCTCGTACAAGCCATTAACCACGCCATGTGTAGTGTGTCTGTTGCAGAAATGAGATGAATAATGCCTTCTGCTTGGGTCTGTTAATAGTTGTTTAGAATTATGACTCTAAGTATTTGTTCTTACAGTGCTAAGCACAGACCTCTTGGTAAGATCTTGTCCTAGTGTGATCTCAGATGGAATGAAAGAATAACCTGGCTGTTATAAGCTCACAAATCACAGAGATACTATTCGTACAAAGCAAGCACAGCTTACTGCCAAATTCCGCAGTGTGAGCTTAAATATTCCTTTCTTGTAGGCGTTGTTTCGAACAGTTGCCATGATGGTTCCGGATTATTCTTTGATTGGAGAAATTTCACTTTATTCCATGGGATTTTTGGACTCTCGAAGGTAAGGCATGCTGAATTTTCCACCTTGGTTGAGTCTAATAGACCTCATTCCTCCGTCAAGCACGCATGCATATATGTACTTTAAAGCATAATGTTCTGGAAAAGCCATCTTGTTTGGTTGCTCTAGAAAGCACTGTTTGACCCCCTGCATTATTGCCAGTCCTCATTTACCTCCTCATGTTGACAGATACATATCTCTGCACAGAACCACTTGCAAAATGCAATGTAACTGAAATTGCTGAGTGGCACACATGGTCTCTGGCACATGACAGTGTACAGTTTTGCTTCCGAGGCATGGTACAAGTATTACGTGGTTGGTGGGTCTGCACAGCCACAGTCACCGCAGCGATTTTGATGCTTAAATTATTTTCTTGGCATGGTGAGACGTTTTCCTTCTCCACGTGCTATTTTAATTCCCCCAGTCTTGCCCAGAAGATCGTCGCCACGTACCGCTTGTGCTCAGAGCAGCTCTCGTCTCAGCACCACTACGATTATGGCATGCGTGCTGTTAAATCTGTGCTGACAGCAGCCGGAAACTTAAAGCTCAGGTACCCAGCTGAGAGTGAGAGCGTGCTGCTGCTGCGCGCTTTGATGGATGTGAACCTCGCCAAATTCCTGGCACAGGATGTGCCCTTGTTTCAGGTAAGCTGTCACACAGCTGCGCCTGAGCTCTGTGGTGAGAACCTGCAGGAAAGGTGTTTCCTTATGAAGATCAGCTGCTCCAGGTGCTGCCGTGTTGCTGGCCACAGATCTGGATGTGCTCTTTGGTTCCACGAGTATTGTCTTGAAAAACACTCAGTGGTAGCTCTGAAGTTATGCTGTGAAGTGTTTATAAGATAACTGCTGAGGGCACTGATTTATTAGCAGAAACATTGTTTTTTGCCGTTTGCATTCTAGCTTTGTGCTGCAGAAAAGGTGTGGACAAATAAATCGATCAATTAGAAATTTGAAGTCAGATGAAAACAAGTTGTTGCTGCTGAAGTATGCTGCTTTCATACAAGATAAAGACTGTGCAAAGCTACAGATCAGACAATAACATGAAAGACCCAGAAGCTGAGGTGTGAGCACGGTTATCACTAGCACCACCTCAGAATACAGAGCTTCTGTTTAATAACTGAGCATATTCAACAGCTTTCACTTTCCTGTAGCACAGTTTGAGACACCTTTGCAGAAGGTTAACCTTGCTTTTACAGCATCAATGTGTGTAGGAGAATTGCAGGGCTCCCTCCTCTCTCGTGCCTGCGGAACACACTGATGGCTGCTGTTAGTGCCTGGGTGTTAGCTTATGAACACGTTTCCTCTTCAGCTCCAGCTACCTGTACAGCTGTTGTTTTCCTTTCAGGTTGCAGTGCTCTGCGAGTTCTCCCTTTTTGTAATCTGTGGGTTCAGATGATGTTTTATTCTGTCTCTCCTCAACAGAGTATCATATCTGACCTGTTCCCAGGAGTGGTTCTTCCCTCACCTGACTACGAGTTCTTTGCCCAGGCAGTGACTGCAAATATCAGAAAAATGGATCTTCAGCCGGTTCCGTGGTTCATTGGGAAAATTATTCAGGTTCTTCTCACACTTATTTCTTGGGGAGATGACAGAGCAAATGATTGAGAAATATTCTTCATTCTTTCTCTGACAGTGTCATGAATGAATCGATAGATAATAGCCTCTGTGATCAGTTAATTTAGTGTTACAAACAGTGTGTATTTACTGAGGAAAAAACATGGAATAATTGTCTGTTTTGCTTACAGTTTGAATTTGGACAGTTTGTGAAGGAGCTAATTAGTTGGAGCTTGAGCCTGATGATTCAGGATGAAACATTAAGCTGAAGCTGTTAATGGCCATCACAGTGCTGCCCAGCAAACAGGGCTCAGGGCTGGCAGGCAGGCTGTGGTCTCAGTTCTGCCCAGTCTCCTTGGGAAGGGCTGGTGTGTCCCATCATGGCTTAGCTTTACCTTCAGCTTTGTGTTCCTGCTGTCCCCCATGCACTGCAGTGTTGATGGCCTTGCAAAGAAAGCTTGGCCGGTTTCTGTGTGAGCAACACAGCCTGGTGCTGTTGGGAGCAGAACTGCAAGGCATGGGGCTGGTTCATTAGTAGTTAATTGGCTTACGCTGCTTTGCAAACCATGCTTTATCTTTCATTAAGCAGGGGCAGTATTAACTGATCTGGGATTTAAGATATCAGCCTCAGCCTGAGGTTGAGCAAAACCTGCTCAGGGCTCCTCGTAGGGTTCTGCTTGAAGGCGTTCAGGTGGAAGGCTTTGATGTGAGGTCTGGCAGACCTGCTGAGAGCACTGAAGAGGTCACCACCCTTACAGTTCAAAGACAGCCGTGAGGGAACTGCTGCTTTGGCACATCCTCAGAGCAGCAGTTCCAGTTGCTGTGTGTTTTCTTCACTGATAGCCATTCATTTCATTGGAGGCTTTCTGCACTGGGCCACGATGAGCAGTGCTCGGTGAGTGCACCGCAGTCTGTGCAGTGACTGAGACAGCTGAGGAAGGATGCTTAGCAAGAAGGACAAATCTGGGGAAGGACTGCTTGAATTACTTCCCTGTGAATTGTCATAATCATAGGATGATGCTCCGATGTGGGTCAGTGCCTTCATGGAGTGCAGTGTTTGGCTGCTGTTCTTCCTGCTCCGTCTGAGCACAGGGCTGCTTTCATACACACTGCACTTTGTGCAATGTCCAAGCTGAGTGTTGTGTTGCTGCTGCAGATATATGAGATGATGCTGGTGCGCCATGGCTTCATGATTGTTGGAGATCCCCTGGGTGGGAAGACGTGTGCATACCAAGTGCTGGCTGGAGCCCTTGGGGATCTGTGTGCAGGTAACTTTGTACAGCCCCAAACTCACCGTTCAGTGAAATTAATCCTATGACTGATGGTATTTCTCTTTGCAGAGACACACTGAGGTTGGTAGTCATCCTACATTCTGTTTTCTCAACCAATGAAGTTGCTCTTCATTGAACTATTTTGTCTTCTGTATTTTCCGGAAGTAGTTTAGTCTGTATTACCAGAGTAATAAAACACAGTAATGTGTTTATACTTCTTTGCATTTTTTAAGCATTGTATCAGTTCGTAATACCCTTGCAAAACATGCAAAGCAAGCTGTGATTGGAGATTGTAAGTAGTCCCCTTCAACGTACAAAATCTCTCGTGCTCTATTTGTTCTTTTTTAATGTGCTTTTGCAAAAAGCGCTTGGCACTTTCCTTGTACAAGTAAGGGAAATTATTATTCACTACTGCCTAACCTCAGATGTCTCTTTTCTTTCTTGCCCTGTGCAGCTGAAGTAGGAACCTTCAAAATGTTCTTACTTGGATGTTGAATAAAACAAACCCATCCAGCTCCTCTGTTTGTCTTCCTACACAGCAAAATCAATGGATGAATTTGCTGTTGAATACGAAGTTATTAATCCGAAAGCGATTTCCATGGGACAACTGTATGGCAGCTTTGATCCTGTAAGCCATGAGTGGACAGATGGGGTTCTTGCACATGCCTTCAGGGCACAGGCATCTTCTACTACGGATGATCGAAAGTGGATTGTGTTTGATGGCCCAGTGGATGCAGTTTGGATAGAGAACATGAACACTGTGCTGGATGACAACAAAAAGGTAGCCTCGTTCTAGCCAGCTGTCTGACACTTGAACACATACCTTACTGTAGCAGTAGTAGCAGCATTGCTTCCATGGTGGTCAAAGAGTGTAATTGTGGCATGCTGCAAGCATTAGGAAAGGCTGGTGTGCTTATAAGCATTGCTTTTTTTAGTTCCATGGTTTGGTTCAGTAGAAAATTGCAAGCTGTTAATCCTTAGAAGGCTTATCTTGCTTCAACTTCATTGAAATGAGGTAACTAACTGAGGTTATTATTGAACTGAAACTGAGGTTTATTTATGGAACGTTTTAGGAAACTGAAATGAGTAAACTCAGTTCTGGAACCGAAAACTGAATTTGTGTAAAAAATTTGGTGAAAATTAACTAAAGAAAAGCTGCAGATCATAACTGCTTTTCCTTACATAGTTATTTAAAGATACAGTGTTGTTTCTGCATGCCATTACAGTAACATGTGGAAAAATTGAGGTGAGGTCAAAAGGTAGCAAGTGGTACAAGAACACAAAGGAGTGAATGACAAGTGGCAGCACGCAGAAGATGTCGTGATGTATGAGTGTATGACAGGCGTTGCTTTGTCTAGTAGATTAACACTGACATGAGTAGGTCACATTCCCATGCTGTGTTCCTTCTAGCTGTGCCTAATGAGTGGTGAAATAATTCAGATGAATTCCAAAATGAGCTTAATCTTTGAGGCAGCAGACTTAGAGGAAGCGTCTCCAGCAACTGTTAGCAGGTGATGTGAAAGCCCTCCAACATGGAGCGTCCCACCTTCTGCATCTCTTCCTCTGCCATAACTGTTCATTCTCCCCAGGTGTGGTATGATCTATATGGACCCACAGCAGCTGGGTTGGAAGCCACTGAAGGATTCCTACATGCATACACTGCCTCCAAACCTGCAGGAAGAGCACCGGGAGCTGGTGAGAGCATTACTTACCGGCAGAGGTCCCAGTTAGCAGACTGACTTTAAGGCAATGCTCAGTTTGCCATCTTGAAAGCGAGCATGAAGAATCAAACCTGGTGAAGTACGGTCACTATTTTGAATGTCCCAGGTTTCTTAGAGGCTGTTGTAAATTGTTTTATAGTAATCAGTGTCAAATGTCAGGGCATGAGAAGTGGAGGTGCCATGAGAAACAGAAATGCAATGTGGGAAAAAATGAAAGATTAGAAATGTTTTGAACTCGTCCTTCTTCTTTCTGAGACATTTATAGAGTGCAGCTTGAGAAATACTTGAGAAATAATTAAGATATTGATAGCTTGATCTTCTGTGGCCTACTCACCTTAGGCACAGTTGGTAAATTGTCCTTCGTGTGTTGGATTTCTTGCACAAACATGAATACAGATTGTGTATTATATCTTCATTATGGTTGCAAATGAATGTAGGTGTTTGTGGCAAATCAGTTTTTGTCAAAATTCAGACTCCAGTTTATTGGTCATCAAAATGTAGTGAAAGAATCAGAAAAAAATCAGTTCACTATCACTGTCTGGTAGTGATAGGATGGGGGGAACAGTCTTAAGCTAAAAGAAGGGAGAGTTAAATCAGACGTGAGAAGGAAATTCTTCACACAGAGGGCAGTAAGGCCCTGGAACGGCTGCACAAAGAGGTCATGGTGCAAATCCCTGGCGCTCAGGGGGTTCGGTGTGCCCTGAGCTGCTGGTCGACCCCCCCATGGCAGGGGTCGGAACTGGGTGATCTTGAGGCTCTCTTCCGACCGAAGCCGTTCTGTAGTTCTGTGTTTCAATGATTGGGTTAAAAAGTCTTGATTTCTTCCTCTAACAAGACTTGTTTTGAGCTTTTGCAGGAAATTAGGACCAAATTCAAAAGAAGTGCAAAGCCTGTGGAAGCTCTTTATTGACAAAGTCCACTTGGTTCATCAAAGCAAAGTAGTTCTTTCTGAGTCAGCAGATAGGTTGGCATGCCTTCAGTGCATGCCTTGAAAAAAAGGCCCTGAGAAGAGCCTAGGTCACAATTTCTCCTCCATGTTTTCCCTCTTGAGATCGCAGAGCAGATCCCATCGCCTGGCTGCATGCTCCAGCACTCCCATAGGTACCAGTCTGTGCTTTCAGATCTCCTGCTGTGGCACCGTATCTCTGCTGGGTCCTCAGTAGAGGCCAGTCTTTTTCAAGGGAGGTTGAGGCCCTTTTCTTTCTTCACACTGGAATAATTTTTTTGCTGTCTAAGCAAAGCAGCAGCCTCCCTAGGCTGAGCTACTGCTCTGATGTTGGGATTTGTAGCTGGGTGACAAAATTTAGGGTGAAATTTAAATTTAGGTGTGGCAGAAGCTTTCACCATCAGGTGATGACAGTAAGATTTTGTGATCACATCTGCTGCCTCACAGTGCTCATTTCCTGATCTTCCTTCTGCCAGCTTGGACAGTTTCAGTTGTTTTATGTTTTACTGACAGAGAAGTGGAGACAACGGGCAGTGTTCCAACTGCTGCACTGTTAAAAGCTGTTTTCCTTTTTCCTGCAGGTCAACAGCATGTTCATGTGGCTAGTTGAGCCCTGTTTAGATTTTATTCACCATCACTGCAAGGCCATAGTACAGACGTCCTCTATTCATCTGACTCACAGCTTGATGAAACTCTATACTTGCCTGCTTGGTAAGTATCCTAAATCTCAATCTTTTTATTCCTTTTTTTTTTTTTTTTTTTTTTTTTTTCTTTTCCCTTTTGTTCTGTAACAAGATGAAGGTTATCAGATGCAAGGAATTTCCTTGCTGCTTCAGATCCTATGACACAAGTCCATTCTCACAGATCAGTATTGATTGCACAGTGCTTTGGCTGGCATACAGAGCTTTTGCACCAGGGCGTTGCTGTCATTACAGAGCTGCACGTGGCCTTGTGAGCATATTTCACATGCTTTGTGTGCTGTCTGCTGGCATCTGAAGGAAAAAAAAAGAAAAAAAAGGACTCTCTGTAAAAGCTTCTCATTCATTTCTATCTCTAATTATTTGTAGCACTTTACACAGGCAAAGTTTTCACTATGCTCTGAGTTTGTCTCAGAATACTTTCTGCAAAAATAGGTTTTGAGTTGGGGTTAATGTTGTTCTTAGCACTTAACAAGAATTCAAAATATTGTTTTAGATGAAATAAGGCCACCTGAGGAAGAGGGGAAGGAAAGCATGTCAAGTCAGCAGATCGCCTTGTGGCTGCAGGGGCTCTTCCTTTTTGCTTTGGTTTGGACGATTGGCGGGACCATCGATGCAGACAGCAGAAAGAAGTTTGATGTGTTCTACCGTAACTTGTTAATGGGGGCAGATGATGGAAACCAACACCCCAAGAATGTGAAGATCACCAGAAACAATATCTTCCCAGAAAAAGGTACTTAGTAACTGCACTTGCCTCGATTTTGATGAAGCTGTAAGTTCGCTCAGCACCTTAAAAGAGCTCTGGGTGTGCTGCAGAGCCAGCCTCTGCTGTGTGCTGCACGCCGGGTGCCTCCTGCCTGTATGCCTCATGGACTCAACGCTGCAGCTGAATCTGACCTGGAATAGCTGTGTGCTGAGCACAGCAGAGAGAGGAGGAGGGGCTGTCCTGAGATAAAAAGGTCTTTGTTGTCTCTCCGTGTTGGACTTCTCACACTGACGTTACAGAAGTTTATTCTAATCAGTGGGTTTCCCCGTGTTCTGTTGTTTTTAATTAACAGGGACTGTTTATGACTTCTATTTTTACAAGCGTGGGAGTGGGCAGTGGAACCTGTGGACGGATTACATCTCGCAGGATGAACAAGTTATCTCCCCAGGAGCTAAGGTTTACACTGACACCTCTCACTGTAGAAAACAATTATTTGGTTAAATGATTTAAAGGTGTAAATCAGTTACCTTTGTGAACTCCTATTATGTTTAATGTTTGAACTGCAGCATTTCATCACTGTAGGCCCCTATGTATTAGTTCTGTGTCCCTGCACAGTATGCATTAACCAAGCAAACAGGTCAGTGCTTGTTTGGCAAGGACCAAGGGTCGTGGATCCCTCCATTTCCACATCCTGATGGCATTTGCAAACTGTAGGAAGTGTAGTACAGCAGTGATCTGTATAAAAGTACCAATTCTGCAGGTGTAATTCCAAGATAATTGATGTTTGTCCTGCTTTTATTAGAGAGAAATTCTGACTGTCCCTCCCTGCTTGCACAGTAGGGGAAAGAATTAAGCTGTGCTCGGCCATGCAGTTCTCTTTTCAGGCTCCACGTCGTGTCTATGAGCCATGTAACAGGTAAATACCATTTGGGCTGTCGACTGAACAATCTCTGCTGAACAGGCAGTGCCATCTGCACTGTCTAGCAGAATCTCATTCTAACCTGGGTTTTCAGGGAGGAGAATTTCATCAACATATATTTGTGCTACAGGCCTCTTGTAGCCGCATGAAAGTATTCTCATTCGTGTAGCATTCGGTGTTTGATCTTCACAAGCTGTTTCACTTCCCTGTGTAATAGGTCTCAGAGCTA
Source organism: Lagopus leucura (assembly GCF_019238085.1). Taxonomy (NCBI): domain Eukaryota; kingdom Metazoa; phylum Chordata; class Aves; order Galliformes; family Phasianidae; genus Lagopus; species Lagopus leucura. The sequence goes on from NW_024964715.1 coordinate 82,298, forward strand.
ATCATTCCAACGATGGAAACTGCCAGACAGGCGTTCTTTCTGAAAACATACGTGGATCATAACATCCCTTTGCTTTTTGTGGGTCCCACTGGCACTGGAAAATCAGCTATAACAAACAATTTTCTACTACAACTTCCCAAGCCAACGTATATCCCAGTTTTCATCAACTTCTCTGCAAGAACCTCAGCTAACCAAACCCAGGACATTATCATGTCCAAGCTGGACAGAAGAAGAAAAGGATTATTTGGGCCTCCTCCAGGGAAGAGGGCTGTGATATTTGTAGGTAAGACAAGTTTCTCATGTCTTTATGTCATTTAAATTCTGGCTTTAGGCCAAGGAAGTAATTCACTGAGATAGTGAGGCATTTGTTTTGCCTCAGTGCTCCTTGTTTTTTTCAGGCGCCCAGGGGAAGGTTAGCACTGCCCCCTGCTGAAAGGTTTCTAGCTGTTGGAGCAGTACTCTTGGGAACAGTTTGACTCATTTTAAATGTGTTTGCAGTGTGATGCAGTATGAAATCACCAACCATGCTTTATTAAACCATCAATGTAATGCCTACAAAGTACAATGTCATTTGATTCTGCTTTTACGAACTACCAAAATAACAATGTAGAACCTTTTTCTACCACTCCTCCCATTGTTTTTTATTCTTAGCTTCATAAAAGAGATTCCTAAATGCTGAGAGGTTTTTCCTTACTACCCCTGCTTTCCACAGATGACCTAAACATGCCGGCCAAGGAGGTGTACGGAGCACAGCCGCCCATCGAGCTTCTCAGGCAGTGGGTTGATCACGGTCACTGGTATGACCAGAAAGATGCCTCCAAGATTAATATCATAGATGTGCTGCTTCTGTCAGCTATGGGTCCTCCCGGGGGCGGCAGGAATGATATCACAGGTAGGAAATCTGCCAAGGGTGGTACAAAGTCTGTATGCACGAGGAAAAGCACTTCCAATTGAAGTTCAGAGGCAGGTTTCATTTTGCTGATGGCAGACTCTACGCTTATCTGTCATTTGGATTGCTCCAGGAGGAAGTATGTGTACTCAAGGTCAAAACTGTAACTCTTCCAGAATTAACTCAATCAATATTGGGAAGTAGATGATGAAATGGCAGGAAACTTTAAGAAACTGACACTTTTTTTTTTACTTTTCACTCATTGGAAAGGGAAGATAGCATATCCTCCTGAAAGGTCTCTCTGGCTACACTAACAGTTCTCACCTGAAATCCCATTTCCTGTTGCTGAGACAGGCTGCTTGAATTTACTTAAAGGCATGTTGCTCAAAAATCTGTGGTGCCTGCCAAATCACTGTGAGGAGGGTAATATTTTCTAATGGAAAGCCTTACTGTATCTACAGCTACATCATTATATTCACTTAGCCTCCACATAAAGATTCTAGTACAGGTATACACTCTGAGGAGGCTTTATTAAAATAACTATTTTGACACTGCTGATTTTTTATAACTTAGTAGTGTGTATTCTGCGTACTTTCATGTGAAATGTGAGAAGAAGGTCATTGCTTTTGTGAAGCTTTACTGTGCCGTATCATGGATGTCAAAGCTCCTGTAATTGAAATTTGGGTGATAGTGGCTGTACTGTGATGGAGATTTGTGGTTTCCTTATTAAAAGCAGTCAATTTAAAGAGGAATATTGACATATAAACCATGAACCCGTTTATGTTCCTTTGGTGTCACTGCTGTGGCAGAAATTAGGCAGAAACAAAATAGTGGAGCTGCAACCAGTTGCAAATCTGTGCTAGTCGATCCTAGCCAGATGCTGAGGGCAGGCAGAAAAGCACTTGGATGTTCCTAGATCCCTCTGGTGTTCTTGGTGTGTTGCAGGGCGCTTCACGCGGCACTTGAACGTTGTATCTATCTGTTCTTTTGATGATGGCATTCTCACCAAGATTTTTACTGCAGTTTCTGATTGGCACTTCAGCAAAGGCTTTGAGTCCATCTTTGTAAGGTAATTTGATGCATTTCCTGCATCACCTTTGTCACGTTTTCTCCTGCAGCTTATCTGTGGATCTTACAATGTCTCTCTTTTCCTTCTTCAGGCTTGGTAAGATAATGGTCCACGCGACAATGATGATTTACAAAATGGCAGTTGAGAATTTCCTTCCAACTCCTTCAAAATCCCATTATGTCTTCAATCTCCGAGATTTTTCCCGAGTTGTTAAAGGAGTGCTGCTCTGTCCTCACACTCATCTGCAAGTAAGTAGTTCCGTTGTGTTGCTGTAGGAAAGAACAATGGGAAGAGTGAATTCCAATATTACGAAGGGAACATCTCAAAATACATGAACTATGATTTCAGTTGATTTGCATTTGCAATTGAGATGGCAGTTGAGTGCCTTGCTGTGTAATTTCCCTCTCTGATGGAGGGAAACAGCTGTTATTTTTGCTGATGTTCTTTCCATGTGTGGCCCAGGGGTCCAAGGCCAATCTGTTACAGCCTGTACTTCGGGCCATCCCACCTCGTGTGCTTTCAAACAAAATCTCCCACAGAAATAAGCATGTGAAAAGACTTGGTGTTTCTTTTCAAGTTAATGAGCTTGCCAGTGAACAAGACAATGGGTTGGCCCAGGATTTGGGCCAAATACTACAAAAGTATAATGACGGATATGGAGGATTTTCATCCTTTTGCTTTTTCTTCCATTTTCAGCAATATTGCTTGGGAATTTCTAGGAATATTGGAAGTCGTATTTCTACTGGGGTAATGTGTTTGGTGCAAGAATAGAACAGGATGACTACCAGCTATTCAGGGAATGTCTTGGCCAGTGACAGAGTTTGGGCAGGGATAGGGCTAGAGGCTGTGTCAGTAAGATTTGTTCTTTATGCACAGGAGTGGGGAGATTTGATACAGCTGAGAAAAATGCCCTGACAGAAGAGTCACAGGTCACTGGTTAGGGAAGCTAGTCAAGTGAGCAGATGCTGAGCCATGTGCCAAATGGCTTGAAACTGAAGGATTCCCACTGAGCTTAGGACAAAATACAGCAGGGTCCAGATGGACATTTCTAACTCATCCTGCCTGAGCAATATTTACCCATATTCTTGTGTGTACCTTTTCAGAATGAAGACAAACTGATCCGCCTTTGGATTCACGAGGTGTACCGAGTTTTTTATGATCGCTTAGTTGATGAGGAGGACAGGGAAATATTCTTTCAGATGGTAAAAAAGACAACATCAGATAGCTTCAAGCAGAACCTCGATAAGGTATTTTTCAACAACATGCTAGACCCACGTGTTTCAGAAACACTTAGACACTGAGATTGCACTAGTACTGGACGTGTTTTGAATGATCTATACCACTGCATTCATAAAGTTTGGCTTTTCTTCTGTTTGTATTATGTATTATATGCACTCCTACGGAAACTAATACTTCATATCTGCATGATCCAGAGCTTCAAAATGATTCTGCTTTGGTACAGAGGACCGCATGGGATAACTGCCTTTCATTGTTCACTTGTGCTCCTGCTTAGCATACACTGGAATGAGTCACTGGGAGTAGTGGGCACTTTTCTGAGAAATCTTTTGGCAACTTTTCCTGCTTTTCACAGCACAATCACCGCTGACATGGTGACATGTGCATGGCAGAAACTTGCATGCCTGCTTACAGAGTATTACTCCGTTCAGGAGGCTTTTCTGTTTCACCCCTCCACCCTCTTTCATTCTCTTTTTTTCTTTCTTTTGTCTTTGTTTCTTTTTTTTCTTCCATACTAAGATGATAACTGAAATAGCTGGAAAATGGTGCTTCTCACAGTATTATTATTATATGGATAAGAATAATTATTGCTTTAATGAAAGTAATTCTCCAGTAGTCTGAATTTTGTGTCAATTCCTGTAGGTACTGAGTCATCTCTCACCCACTGGCAAGGTCACTGATGATCATATTCGCAGCCTTTTCTTTGGAGACTACCTGAAGCCAGACAGTAATGTAAAAGCGTATGATGAAATCACAGACTTGGAGCAATTGACAGCTGTGATGGAATCCTACCTGGAGGAATACAACAATACCAGCAGAGCACCAATGCCCTTAGTCATGTTCAAGTTTGCTGTTGAGCATATCTCAAGGATATGCAGGGTACTGAAACAGGATAATGGACATCTTTTGTTGGTGGGCATTGGTGGAAGTGGTCGACAAAGTGCTACCAAGCTAGCCACCTACATCAGTGCATTTGAACTCTTTCAAATTGAAATTACAAAGTCCTATGGAGTCAGTGAATGGAAAGAGGATATTAAACGAGTCATGCTGAAGGCTGGTGTTGGTAACAAGAACGTTTCCTTTTTGTTCTGTGATAATCAAATAAAGGATGAAACATTTATAGAAGACATCAACATGCTTTTAAATACGGGTGATGTGCCTAATATCTTTGCTGCTGATGAGAAGGCTGAAATTGTTGAGAAAATGCAAAGTGCAGCAAGGATGGGGAGTGAGAAAATTGAAGCTACTCCGCTTGCTATGTACAATTTCTTTATTGAAAGGGTGAAGAAAAATTTACATATTGTCTTAGGTCTGTATATAATGCATTATTTCCTAGAATGGCTTTTCTGCTTTCTAGCTGCAGAATAAGTTAGATAATAATCGTGGTGTTCTTGCTGTGTTTTTATATTTCCCAGCAATGAGCCCCGTTGGTGATGCGTTTCGGAATCGATTACGGATGTTCCCGTCCCTGATAAACTGTTGCACCATTGACTGGTTCCAAACCTGGCCTGCAGATGCTTTGGAAATGGTTGCTAACAAGTTCTTAGAGGAGGTTGAACTTGAAGAAGACATTAGAAAAGAGTAAGAGTTTATTTGTCAAGAAACACAATGCAAATGTTTACCTCCCCCTTATTAGACCTACGTGGCCAGGACGCTGTCTGTATGAGTGGGCCAGGCTGAATCACCTCTTTGATTACAGTGCAAGCCAAAGGCATCTGATATACATGTCAGACTGTGCTCTTTGAAAGAGCATTTGAAAATCTGAAAAATATTTCATGTAGTAGGGAAAAATAATTCTGCCTTCACTAACACTGATAAGATTTCATAGACAAAATAATTTTCTCATTATTAATTGAAGTAAAAAGAGATGATATTTACAGTAACCCAGAAAATTTTTCTCTAGGGTTGTGTCAATGTGCAAATATTTCCAAGAAAGTGTGAGAGAGCTCTCCATCAGCTATTACAGTACGCTGCGAAGACACAACTACGTAACACCAACATCGTACCTGGAGCTGATTCTTACCTTTAAAACTCTGCTGATTAGCAAAAGGCAAGAAGTTGACGCAATGAGAAATCGTTACCTTACAGGGCTCGAAAAACTTGATTTTGCATCTTCACAAGTAAGTCTCAGTGAAAACACTGAACGTGTGGCATATGCATACTTTAATAGAGGGGCTGTATAAGTGGAATCAAACTTACAGAAATAAAGCTTATTAAATTCCTTCTTCACTGTATTCAGGATGCTGTTGATAACTTTCTATAGAAAGCATCCAGAAAAGTGAGGTTATTGATTAGTGATTTTAACTTCAGACAATAGCACTTAATAGAAAGCTACATGAAGCTGGTGGTATCATTGAGTGTTAAAGGGAAAAAAGGAACAGATACACTTATTTTCTCAAAACCTTATATACAAAAACCATTCCTTAGCTTCTGTTTTTCTAGGGTTTTCTAAAACAGGAAGAAGTTGAAGAACATTGTAAATCCTTAACAAACATTGATTCCCCAATGGATTCCCAGTGGGAGATTGATTGGGGTCCGCGTAAACAGCCCCCCTACAAGCATCTAATCCAGGGACTGAGCTTCCCAATGCGAAGTGGTGGAGCTTCCAGGCACTGTCCTGACAAAGAACATCTAATGCAGAGCTGTTGCTGTCTCTAAATCTGTGTTACAGTCATAGTTTCTTTTGGATTCAGTTTCTCCACCTGTGCAATAAAAGATTATTTGGGGTTCCAGAAACTGAAACTGACAGTGAAGAAAAAAATACAATTGATCAGTTTATTTCTCATGATTGAAATTAAGTGGATCATGAAGAAGGAACCATGGATGATTACAAATACTGTTTTTAAAAATTCAATTCCTTTCAATAAAACAGCTCTTACTAAAAATAGGTCAGAGAACTCTTTTAATAATTATTCAAAGTCTGATGTCCCTTTTTCACTTGTTAATGTCTTCGCATCTTTCTCCCTCAGACATCAAGAGTGTGAAGCTTGTGGAAATGTTTACAAGGATTTCCTCTTGATTTCCTGTTCACCAGGTTGCAGAGATGCAGAAAGAACTGACCGCCCTTCAGCCTGAACTGATTCAAACTTCTGCAGAAACAGAGAAAATGATGATCCAGATTGAAAAAGAAACAGCTGAAGTAGATGCAAAGAAGGAAATCGTGTCAGCAGATGAAAAGGAGGCTAATGAAGCAGCAGCTGCTGCAAAAGCTATTAAGGTACTGAATGGGGCTTCAGCCTGGAGAGCGATGGGTTTTCAGCATCTTTCCAAGTAAGTCTGTATTCTGATGTGTTAGCGGGGTGAACAAGACGTTCCTGATATAAAGAAGGTAAATTTTGGCTGCTTAGTGTGTGGCTGTTTCACAGTACCTGCAAATCTTCCTTTACTGGTTCCCATCCCAAAGATTCATAGCTTTTATTTCTGTAGTAATAATTCTGCTTTTCAGCAGTTGGAGTACTGAGGTCAGACAGATTCCAGGCCCAGCAATGGTTTGCAGATGGGGTTAGGTGAGCTGATGTCACAGAGCTGTGTGAAGCCCTGCCAGGCATAACCTAAGAGATGCTGATGCAGCCAGTTGTCTGTAGCACAGAATTTGCAGTGGGGAGCTCCAGGATTCCTCAGTATATTTTTGAAGCTAGTTGGAAAGGCCATTGATAGATAATTACTGAGATCTGGGTATGTGATAAAGAATTTAAGCTACTCGGTATATGCTTTCTACCTGATCGGCGCTCTTAAATTAAAAGCAATTGTATCAAACCTGTTTTAATTTTCTTTGTCAGACCAGAGAGACTTTGAGCTTGAAAGCTTGGCTGGCATTCTCAGCTCTGGGTTGAGCGTATGGAATTTCCTAACTTCTCTACAATCCTTTCCTCCTCAAACTGTGCAGACCAAAGTAGTTTCCTCTCCAAGAAGCACAGTGTTGTGGAGACTTCTTATTAGATACTTCCAGGCAGAGTGTTCTGTGAAACTACAGGCATCTCCCCAATGTCTTGACAGGACGAATGCGAAGGAGACCTTGCGGAGGCCATGCCAGCTCTGGAGGCAGCACTTGCAGCTCTTGATACCCTGAATCCTTCAGATATTTCTCTTGTGAAGTCCATGCAGAATCCACCTGGTCCTGTTAAGCTTGTCATGGAGAGTATCTGTGTCATGAAGGGGACTAAACCAGAGAGGAAGCCTGATCCGAATGGCAGTGGTAATGAAGTGTTTATTATCCCTGCCCCAGGAATGGTTGGGTGCTGTGTGTTGCCCTGGTGGAGCATGTTTTTGTTAGCGATGGCTTAGGGCTGCTCTTGATAGCTGAGAGCTTACTTTGCTATTACAGCATCCTGCACTTGCTTGGCTGCTGCATAAGCTTTGTAGGTATGATCCCAGAGGGCACAAAGTCACAGTTTCAACTTGCTTTGACCCAGTCTTGTGGTTAACTTCACCTTGAGGGGCTCCTCTGTAATCCCTGCTGCAAAACAGCACCAGATATGCTGGGAGACAGAATTCTGGCTGTCCCCTTGCCATAGGCTACCATTCTAACCAACCCTTTCTTTCTCGTGTTACTATTGTGAGACTGCACAGGATCTACAAGGTGGGATAGGAAAGACTTCTACTTCACATCCCCACATTTCAGCTCTTAATAACAGAAATAAGAGTTCTGTAAATTTGTTTTTCATCCAAAATTGTCTTGTCTAGATTAGGATGTAGTGCCTTCATATAGGCATTGATTTGTCTGATAAACTGGTATAATTAAAATAATATGGTAAGAAAGACTGCATAATAATTTGTTTCCCTTGTTGAAGTAGAATTAATATGTAATTAATAAATTCAATGAGTGTTAGCAATACTGAAGTTCCGGTCTGAATTTCTTCAGGAGAGGATTTTCACAAAATAGTTGGCCGTGCTTGCATAGTAGAATTTGACTGCAAAGTCATGATAATAGTTCTTCCTGTTAAGTTTTGTTTTTTTTTTTTTTTCAATTTGAACATGCATGACTTAGGCCTGATTTTTGTGTTGTGTGCAATGCAGGTAAAATGATAGAAGACTACTGGGGGCCCTCTAGAAAAATTCTTGGAGATCTGAAATTCCTGGAGAGCTTGAAGTCATACGACAAGGATAATATTCCTCCAACTGTAATGAAGAGAATTAGAGAGAGGTTTATTGATCATCCAGATTTTCAGCCAGCTGTCATTAAAAATGTCTCATCAGCCTGTGAAGGCCTGTGTAAGTGGGTGCGAGCCATGGAGGTCTACGACCGCGTTGCAAAAGTGGTTGCCCCAAAACGCGAACGTTTGAGAACTGCAGAAGAGTTACTGGATGTTCAGATGCAGAAGCTAAAAGCAAAGCAAGCGGAACTTAAGAAGGTTGTTGATCGCCTCCAAGCTTTGAATGATGATTTAGAAAGCATGAATGACCGGAAGAGAGAATTAGAAAATAATATTGAACTCTGCTCACAAAAGCTTGTGAGAGCCGAACAGCTCATCAGTAGTCTTGGTGGAGAGAAAGACAGGTGGACAGCAGCTGCGCGGTTACTGAGAATCCGGTACACAGACCTTACAGGAGACGTGTTGTTATCTTCAGGAACTGTGGCTTATCTGGGAGCCTTTACTGTAGACTACCGTTTGCAGTGTCAAAAGCAATGGCAGGTTCTGTGCAATGAGAAGAACATACCGTGCTCCAGTGATTTTACCTTAAGCGGCACACTGGGGGATCCAGTCAAAATCCGTGCGTGGCAGATTGCTGGGTTGCCAATTGATTCTTTTTCCGTTGACAATGGCATAATAGTTTCTAACTCAAGGAGATGGGCTTTAATGATAGACCCTCAAAGGCAAGCTAACAGGTGGGTGAAGAATATGGAGAAAGCCAACAAGCTGTCAGTCATCAAATTATCTGACGCACATTATGTTAGGACATTAGAAAATGCTGTTCAGCTTGGAACACCCGTCCTGCTGGAAAATATTGGAGAAGAACTAGACGCTTTCCTAGAACCCATCTTACTAAAGCTAACATTCAAACAACAGGGAGTAGAGTACATTAAATTAGGGGAAAATATAATCGAATATTCAAGAGATTTCAGGTTTTACATAACGACCCGCTTAAGAAATCCTCATTATCTTCCTGAAGTGGCTATTAAAGTTTGTCTGCTCAACTTCATGATTACACCGTTGGGTCTTCAGGACCAGCTTCTTGGAATTGTAGCTGCGGAGGAAAAGCCTGAACTAGAAGAAAAGAAAAATAAACTGATTATAGAAAGTGCGGCCAACAAGAAACAATTGAAGGAAATAGAAGACAAAATCCTAGAAGTCCTTTCCAAGTCAGAAGGAAACATCTTAGAAGATGAAACAGCTATAAACATTTTGTCTTCGTCCAAAGAGTTATCTGAAGAAATATCTGAAAAGCAAGAAGTTGCCTCAGCAACGGAAATGCAGATAGATTCTACACGAGTGGGGTATAAGCCTGTTGCTGTTCATTCAGCTGTTGTCTTCTTCTGCATCTCTGATCTGGCAAACATTGAACCCATGTACCAGTATTCGTTGACTTGGTTCACTAACTTGTATGTTCAGTCCATTGCTAAAAGCAAAAAGAGTGAAGATCTAGAAGAGAGGATTAAGAATATAATAGAGCACTTCACAACAAGCATCTACAACAACGTCTGTCGCTCACTGTTTGAGAAGGATAAGCTGTTATTCTCTCTCCTCCTGACTGTGGGCATAATGAAGGGAAGAGGCCAAATAGATGATGAAGTCTGGCGTTTCCTACTGACAGGAGGGGTTGCTCTTGACAACCCTCATCCCAACCCAGCTCCAGACTGGCTCTCTGACAAATCGTGGGCAGAGCTTGTGCGTGCGTCTTGTCTGAGAAACCTTCAGGGCCTGATGGAACATGTAAGAGAGAATTCTTCAAAGTGGAAACGAGTCTATGACTCTGCAAGGCCCCATGAAGAAAATTTCCCAGATGCGTGGAGCACACTGACGGGGCTGGATCGTCTGGTGATTCTCAGGTGCTTGAGACCTGACAAAATAGTTCCAGCAGTGCAGGAGTTCATCACAGAAAACATGGGAAGGACTTTTATTGAACCACCTACTTTTGATCTTGGACAAAGCTACAGTGATTCCAATTGTTGTGCCCCTTTGATTTTTGTGTTATCGCCAGGTGCTGACCCCATGGCAGGTGAGATTGATACTGAAAACATTTCTTTTTTTTTTTTGTCTAATTAAGTGACTCTGAGTCTGACCTTTAAGATGTCTGTAGGGCATAACACAGCAGTGATAGAACAGAAGATGTTTAGATCTAGCTATATATATAAAATGATAGTAAAATTGCTGGAGTGGGGTGAAGGAAATGGCGATACCATATCTGGGTCTGTGAGCAGCAGTTCTGGAGTGCAGAATTTCTTAACATCCACACCAGTTCATCATTCGTGCTTACATTACGGTTCCTCCCATGTGAGGCTGGGAGTTGTCCCCTTCTGAAAGTTTCCTCACTCTGTTACTGAGTAAATGGTGTATATGACCACATTAAAAACACATCTGTTAAATGGCCTTTAAGAAATAACCACCTCATTTATTTTTAAACCTGGTTTTCCGCCCAAAGGATTGTAATATCAGCTGTACTATAAGGATTTCCAGGAGGTACTGGCTTGAACAGCAAAGTAAGAGATACTTACAGCCCATAGCTAAGGGCTCAGTTCACAGGTCAACCCCGTATCAGACTGTGCCTATGAAATATCAGGGAGCAGTGCAGGCTGGAGCTGAGCACTGGGGACTGAAGAGGAGGCTGGGCATTTAGCCTGGCTGCCAGTTATTTTTGTGGTGTTACTTCGTTGTAGGTTGGAATTTCAGCACATGCCTGAGAAAATGCCTGATGCAGTGTTGGGTGCTACCTGTGGGTTGTTGAGGTGTTGCTTTTCTTTTCTTTTTTTCTTTTTTTTTAGCTGAGTAGAATATCTGTTGACCTTTACTCCTTTAATTCTTGCTCCATTATAAAAAAATAAGTATAACGTGGGCCTAGTTTCTAATAGACTTTGTCTGTCTGTCTTTGCATGTGCACAACTTGCATCGTAGGTTTGCTAAAATTTGCTGACGATGTTGGTGTGGGAGGTGCAAACATTCAGACTGTGTCGCTTGGACAAGGTCAGGGCCCAGTGGCAGCCAACGTGATCTGCCAGGCAGTCACTGCCGGGAGCTGGGTGGTACTGCAGAACTGCCATCTTGCAACCAGCTGGATGCCTGCTTTGGAGAAAATCTGCGAGGAGGTGATAGTGCCTGAGAGCACCGACAATAAGTTCCGGTAAGGGATTTGGTATTTTGTTCTTTTTGTATCAGCATTTCTTGTGTGCTGAAGGCACCAGCAAAAAGAAATGAAGCTTGTTCTGTGTGAACAGCTGCTTACAACATTCATATTGTTTGATATGCAGGGATAAAGTAAAGATACCTAATTGGGATGTCATCTTTTCTACTTGTTTGATATACTCTACTTTATACTGCATTTATAGAGACGCAGATGTTCTCATTATAGCTAGACAAGTAATAAACCCCTTACTTTGCGGAAAATCGATACTGGGGAGTTGTCAGTATTGATGACTTTTGAATAACGAGCAATTTGATTTTTTTGCAGACTGTGGTTAACCAGTTATCCATCAGCAGAATTTCCTGTTAGTATTCTCCAGAACGGCGTCAAAATGACAAATGAACCTCCAAAAGGGGTCAGAGCAAACCTGCTTCGATCGTACCTCAACGACCCCATCTCTGACACCGCATTCTTTAGCAGTTGCCAAAAGCCAGAAATGTGGCAAAAACTGTTGTTTGGTCTTTGCTTTTTTCACGCTGTTGTGCAGGAAAGGAGAAACTTTGGCCCATTGGGTAAGGTTCAGATTATTTTCCAGATTGATTCACAAAGGTTAGTAGTTTTGAAATGCATTATTTATTATTAAAAAGCTGTACTGTTGCCAGCATATTGCAGGAGTGCAATCCGTACTGAACATAATAAGGTTTATAAGCTGTTACCAGTGATTCTTGTTCAAACAGAGTTGCTCCTGAAGCTCCTGCAAGTGTTACCCTGGGGGAGGGTTAGAAAGTATCCATTGTGTCAATAAATCATACAGTATTTGCATTACATCGTAGCTCACTGGATTAGTTTATTACTCCACTGTTCAGTAACTGCAGTAATTTACTCACCATGTACTTATCAGGGTACTTATCAGCAGTGCTTCTATTCATGTGTGTACGTTTTTAGCAAAGCCAGTGCGCATGTCTGCTTGGTGTAAAACTGAAAGTCAGTAGCTGCGGCGTGTTCATAATGCAACTATGGAAAGATGTATTTAGAGAGATACTGAATTCTGACGTTTTCCATAAAATGCAGAAACACGGGAAATTACAGATTTCGTATTTATAACTGTATATATATGTATCTTACACTCTGCGTTAGTGTGCATGAAGCTCTCAGCCTTCCATTCTGATTGAATCTGCCTTCATGCTGTGACTGCTGTGAAATGTTATTTTTTCACTGAAAGCCACTGTCCCTAATGAGCAGCTGTTTGCATTAACACAAGGATGCCAGAATGAAGTTAGTCTTCACTGACTGATGTGGTTTCCAGGGCACACTTCGTATTTAAAAAGTTATGGCTGTCAAGCAAGGTCCCCAGAGACTGGAAAAAGGGAACCATCGCTCATTAGCAAGAGAGGGAGGAAAGAGGAGCTGGGGAACTACAGGCTGGTGAGCATCACCTCTGTGCCTGGGAAGATCGCGGAGCAGTTTGCGATGGCACAGCAGAAGGGAGGGCGGCACCCGGCGGGACCTGGACAGGCTGGAGAAGGGGCACACGAGAACCTGCTGAGGCCGAGCAAGGCGCAGCGCGGGGTGCTGTGCTCGGGTCGGGGCAGCGCCAGGTGTGTGCAGACTGGGAGAAGAGCTCACAGAGAGCAGCCCTGCGCAGAGGGACAGGGGGGTTCTGGTGGACAAAGAGCTGGACGTGAGTGGAAGGCCAACTGCACTCTGGGCCGGGGGCAGAAGGATGGTTGCAGAAATTTACCCGTTTATCAGTTTGTGCCAGGTCTGGGTTTTCCCGGAGGATTCCTTTACCTGGAGCATAGGGCTGTTGTTGGTTTTTAGTTGCTTTTGTTTTTATTGTACTGCTACTCTGAATATTGTATGGATAGATGGGCAGATTTTCCAAAACCCGAAATCAGTCAGTTAATTTGAACTCATGTTCTTGCTGTCTCCAGATAGCAGAAGGTTAGCTGGAGGTAACAAACAGATCTCTGTTCTACTTTGGGTAAAACACAGTGTTTCAGGAGTGAGTGGAGCCAGACATCTGAGCTGATGGTTTACCTGCGCAAAGAGCGAGGGGATACAATACTGTTACAGATTGGTATTCCTCACCTGGCTGTTAGTTGTTCAAGTGAATGCCAGGGCTTCACCTTGGCATTGTCTGCAAGTTGTGATCTTCAGCTCTACAATAGCAGTGTTACACCAGTTCCCCTGCTTCCTAAGCATGGTTTTCAGCATAGGGCAGCATTCATTCACCCCATGTTATCTTTCCTGTATTGGACAGGTTGGAATATTCCATACGAGTTCAACGAGTCTGACCTCAGGATCAGTATGCAGCAGATCCACATGTTTCTGAATGAATATGAAGAAGTCCCTTTTGAAGCTCTGACGTATCTGACAGGTATAGGCGTTGTGCCCTCTAATGCCTTTTGACTTTGTACCAGCTGAAAGTACCTCGCTGTGATGAACAGATGAGTGCTAAATAAATGTAGTGCTTGATAAACCTGAGCTTCCACTCAGGTTTACTTTCCTGGCCTTCCGCATAACGGCAAGGTGGATCCCAGACCTTCAGACTTCATGGCTGTCCTGGCTTATGTGTGGCTGCAGAGTTGCTCCTGGTCCAGCAGACCTCCTGGTCTTCGCTTCATATGTCAGATCAGGCAGTGAGTGGCCTGTTGTCACGGAGTTGACCAGATCAATCTATGTCCGTGACAGGGGCAACAGGCCTCTGCCCTCCCCTCCCCCCGGGCCCCCCCCCAGTCGCACAAAAATGGGAAGGAAGGAAGGGGGGAAAAAAAGCAGCGGCAACAATCTATGGAGGAAAACTTATTTTACTATAATATCGGAATACAAGATAACACAATATATACAATTTAATTGAAATTGAGATCAATAAATCAGACAAGATAAGAGAGAGAGAGTTCCCGGGACCGATTCAAACCTGAAAAGGTTGGAACGGCCAGGAAAGCACCTCCAGCACCCACTGCCAGGCAGCAAGAGAGCGCCCCCCCCACCCGGAAGGGTCAGATCCCGTGACTGCTGTAATGTACAGGGATAGGTACTTGGAACTGGGGCAGTGACACTTTAATGCCCCGTACACTACATGGTGTTTTGATGTGGAATACTGAAGCCATAAAACAAACAAACAAAAACAAAACATAGAACCATGACACCTGTGCTTCACTGCAGCTGGCTGTGCGTCAGACCCTGACACAGAAAGCATTGGTGGTTGGCTGTAGGGTAGGATGTGGTCGTCCTCTCAGTTTAAAGCAGTGGGCATTGACCTGGGTAAGGCATTTTATTGTTATATTTATTTATACAGCTGGCTTTCTCCAGAAAGGTTGTTGGTACCGCCTTTGTCAGCCTTATAAAGATAATTCCTGGTTTTTGCAATTGTTACAACTAGCTTTGTGAAAAATAAAGTAAGTAGTCATCATCAAAGTAGTAACTTTTAGTGTTTCTTCTACTTTATATCAGTGCAAACCTCCCCTCGTTGCTTCTTCATTACTCAGGGTCTCTCCCACCCATTCTGTATGTTGATGATCCCCTTTCTACTGTACTGGTGCATAATCAGCTCTGAGTTTGGTGAAAGGAAGAAGACAAAGATCAGCTATACAGCACTGCTCAGATCTTGACAGTTCTTGAAGCAAAACAGATGTCACTTGAAACATGTCATTATTCACTGTGACATAAGCAGCAGTTTCTCAGACCAACTCAGTGTTCCTTATAAATGTTACCACTAAGATGCACAGTTTAGGTCCATAGTCCCAAAGATGTTAAAGTGCATAATTCCACTGAATCCAAAGTTTTTAGTTACCATCATTCTGTTGATTCAGTGGTACCTAGAAACTTCTGAGGATCTGGAACCTCAGGATTTCAACTTACTAGTGGTGTACATTAATGTAAAACAATTTGTATTTGTTCATTAAATTTAAACTTTTCGTTCTGGTTTTCTTTGTCCTTTCCCAGGGGAATGTAACTATGGTGGGAGAGTAACAGATGATAAAGACAGGCGGCTTCTCCTGTCCCTTCTGTCTACAGTCTACAACAAGGATATAGAACAGGACAAGTACATGCTTGCACCTGGAGGTGACTACTATATCCCACCACATGGGCCATATGAGGTGAGGAGACAGCACGTGTAAATTCTCTCTTTAATTGTTGGGAAAAAGCTCGTCTACGCTGCGCTTCAATACACTGAATACAGTAAATAAACGTAAAGGAAATAAAAACATGAGGTTGCAAAGCCATGACAGACTGCATCTATGAAATACGAATTCAGTACTTAATATCTCACACATGGCAGTGGACATGGAGTATTCTGATCAAGTTGTTGTGGAGAGCAACTACTGTGCAAATTTCCAGCACACTTCTGAAAGGATTACCGAGTAAGGCTTCAGGATTGTACAGGGTAACTTTGTACCCTCTTGGGAGCACTTATGCCTTGTGATCACAGTGAGACAGTAGGAAGGCAGGCATGTATTCCATGTTTGGCCTCTCTTTCCCTTCTGCTGATGTCTCAGAGTTCACCACTAGATGGGATTGGAACACAGTTGTTTAGCCTGCAGCTGTAAGCACTTGCTTTTTGTTGCATTTCTTTCTTTTGCTACTTATGTGAGGGTGGAAGGCCTCAGTGAGTCTCTGAACCATTCAAAACTGCTGTGTGGACTGGATAAGTCAATTCCTGAGTGACTTAGGTGGGGGCTTAAATTTGTGACTCTACATGGGAAAGTTCTAACCAAGTTGGATGTACTGATCATTTATGAATATATCACTGCCTGAATTCTGTTATTTGTATGTTTCTTTTACAGTCTTACATTGAATACCTAAGGAGCTTACCAAGTGTGACACACCCTGAGGTGTTTGGGCTTCATGAGAATGCAGACATTACCAAGGATACTCAGGAGACTAACCAGCTTTTCAGCGGAGTGCTGCTGACTTTGCCACGGGTGGCAGGAGGAGGTGGCAGGTCCCCTCAGGTAACAGGGGGAACGATCAGCTTGCAGCCTGGAAAGGTGCTCGTGCCTCACGTGCCCCACATCTCAGAGTAACCCTGCACCTCCCATCACATGAGTGTTACGTAGGTGTGTAGGGAACAGGGGGTGGGTGTGTAGAGAAGCAGATGTGGACTGGAAGAACTTGGATTGAAGTGGGTGTACTGAGGTGTGCTGGCACCACACAGCAGCACCTGGTTGAGTAGAATATGTGGTTTGAGTGGGAAAGTTTCTGTCATCTGTCGCATTTTAAAACAACAGTGAAGTGCTGCATTTCAGTCATGAATTGTAGGTAGAACCCAGTTTTTGCAAGCACAGCTGGTGAAGAACCTCCAGTCGCATCCATCCCGAGGCACTTATACAGCAGGACACTGATTGCAGTCTGCCTTTTCAGCAGTAGAAGTTCTTCCACTGCCTGGCTTCGTCCAGTGGCTGTGTGACTGTCCGAGCTGTTCTCATGAAGGGGCAGCCTCTGGAAAGCCAGGAAGTACCAAGCCTACACCAGGCTGCAGTGTAATAACGGGAGGCAGAAGGTCTTCCCAGTGACAACTGTGCTCTAATGGCACTTTCACTCCTGTGTGCTCACTGAGTGTTGGTTTCTGAGGTATGATTTTCTCTTCCCCCTGACTGCTTCAGTTCCTGTAGTCCCAAACTTAGAACTGTGTGTGACTTCTGTGGAACAAAGAAAGGGATTGGTTTGGTGCACCAAAACCGCTGGAACCCAAACCTTGCTGTTGTCAGCCCTTCCAGGGGACTTGGTGGTGAAGGTGCTGGGCACTGCTTTCCTTCCTCTCTGATCCTGCAGCTCAGGTTGCTCCAGTCCAGTCCTTGCCCCTTTGCTGCAGGTAGATGGTCTTTCACACCCCTCGGATGGGATATTATACACAGGCGGATTTGTGAGGAAATGAAACCAGTGGAGCCTCATTTCTTGTGAGGGTGTGCAGTGATCGCATTCTGATGTGTAACGTGCTGGGAGGAAAGCTGCTCTCGTGGCTGGGATGCTCCTGTTGTCTGCCACTCATTTCTTCCTGCATACCTTTGCTTTTTCTTCATTACGGCAGTAGGGGGACTGTGCCACCTATCTGCTCTGCTGCCTCACAGTTGCCTGAAACCCTTTTGCAAATTAAATTTGAGTTGTCGGTACATTTAAAAGCAGAGAAAAGGAGCTGCAGGTGCATGCAGAGACAGACAGGCTGCTGTACAAGAAAGTAGTTATATTTACCTATGCATCACCTATGTAGTTATACAGCAAAAATGGAAAGCCTGTCATGTTTCGATGAATTTAATGAATAGAAGTTCTCATTTCTGATTTATGATTTCAGAAAACTGTTGAAGATTTGGCACAGGACATCCTATCCAAATTACCAAGCGACTTTGACGTTGAGGAGGTAATGAAGATGTACCCAGTGCTTTATGAAGAGTCCATGAATACGGTCCTGAGGCAGGAGCTGATTAGATTCAACAGGTATGGTTGGCTCTGCGTGCTGTGCAGCACTGCTGGCATTGAGGAGTGCTCGTGTGGGACACTGCTGGCAGCTGGCAAACTTTAAGCAGTTAAAAGCTTCTCACAATACATGCTTCTTAAGATGACGGATGATGCTTTGTCTCAACATTATTAAAAAAACCTGTGGAATTTGCAGCTAACTGCCTAAACATAAAAATAGTGCCCATGTTCTTGTAGCAAGAACTTAAATCAGTGTTGAATTTGTTGTGCTGAGATGGGGCTGCCTGCTTCCTTCTTTATAAGTTGTGCCTGGGCTTCTCTGTTCCCAGCACACTGCAATAGCTGCTGTCAGAGACTTGAAGCTCTTCTCATTTCTTTCCCCCTCCTAGCACGGGATTTTTACTGCCTTTCATTTCTGTGCATGTGTTTGCTTTTCCCAAGGTAAATGATTTTTGATTACTATAAGAGATAAAGACTTTCTGACAGGACATTCCCCAGCTTTGTTCAGCCCTTTATTCGAGCTGAATGTCTATAGCCAGAAAAAAAAAGTTAGTAGATGATGAGGTGATGATTTCTGTTTTATCTGAAGGCTTACTCAGGTGGTTCACAGCAGCCTTGTTAATATTGGCAAAGCCATCAAGGGCCAAGTGTTGATGTCGTCTGAACTTGAAGATGTTTTCAACAGCATGCTAATGGGAAAAGTGCCAACGATGTGGGCTGTCAGATCCTATCCGTCCCTGAAGCCCCTGGGGAGCTACGTGTCCGATCTGCTCTGTCGGCTGGGCTTCTTCCAGGTACGCAGAGACCAGCAGGTTAAGGACAGGCTGGCAGGAAGGTGAGCGGGTGCAATGTCTGCTGCTGTCCTCCCTCAGCAGAACCCAAGAGGCTCCGGTTGGGAACTGCTGTGCCCTGCATGGATAGCACTTCTCTGCAGGGTGACTCCAGGAGTGCCTCCTTTGTGCCACTGCAGTGCAGCATTTACTAGTTTTCATTTCATTCATACGAAGTTGGGAGGATTGGCTGACACGCCTGAAGGCTGTGTTGCCATTCAGCAAGACCTGGATAGGCTGGAGAGCTGGGCAGAAAAAAACCGGATGAGGTTTAACAAAAGCAAGTGTAGAGTCTTGCATCTGGGGAGGAATAATTGCATGCACCAGTACAGGTTGGGGGATGAGCTGCTGGAGAGGAGCTCTGCGCAGAGGGACCTGGGTGTCCTGGTGGATGACAGGTCGGCCATGAGCCAGCAGTGTGCCCTTGTGGCCAAAAAGGCCAATGGCATCCTGGGGTGCATTAAAAAGAGCGTGGCCAGCAGGTCAAAGGAGGTGATCCTCCCCCTCTACTCTGCCCTGGTAAGACCTCATCTGGAGTACTGCATCCAGTTCTGGGCTCCCCAGTACAAAAAAGACAGGGATCTCTTGGAAAGAGTCCAGCGGAGGGCCATGAAGATGGTGAAGGGCCTGGAGCATCTCTCCTATGGAGAAGGGCTGAGTGAACTGGGTCTG
>NW_024964716.1:0-295 GCF_019238085.1 Lagopus leucura
ACTCTTGGCTCTACTCTTAGCTCTGCTCTTAGTTTACTCTTAGCTCTACTCTTAGCTCTGCTCTTAGTTTACTCTTGGCTCTACTCTTAGCTCTGCTCTTAGTTTACTCTTAGCTCTGCTCTTAGTTTACTCTTAGCTCTGCTCTTAGCTCTACTCTCAGCTCTGCTCTTTTAGTTTACTCTTAGCTCTGCTCTCAGCTCTGCTCTTAGTTTACTCTCAGCTCTGCTCTTAGCTCTGCTCTTAGCCCTGCTCTTAGTTTACTCTTGGCTCTGCTCCTTGCTCCACTCTTGGCTCT
>NW_024964716.1:305-1516 GCF_019238085.1 Lagopus leucura
CAGCTCTGCTCTTAGTTTACTCTTAGCTCTGCTCTTAGCTCTACTCTTGGCTCTGCTCTTAGCTCTACTCTGAGCTCTACTCTTAGCTCTGCTCTTAGTTTACTCTTACCTCTACTCTTAGCTCTGCTCTCAGCTCTGCTCTCAGCTCTGCTCTCAGCTCTGCTCTTAGTTTACTCTTAGCTCTGCTCTTAGCTCTGCTCTCAGCTCTGCTCTTAGTTTACTCTTGGCTCTACTCTTAGCTCTGCTCTTGGCTCTGCTCTTAGTTTACTCTTACCTCGGCTCTTAGCTCTGCTCTTACCTCTACTCTTAGCTCTGCTCTTAGTTTACTCTTAGCTCTACTCTTAGCTCTGCTCTCAGCTCTGCTCTTAGTTTACTCTTACCTCTACTCTTAGCTCTGCTCTTAGCTCTACTCTTAGCTCTGCTCTCAGCTCTGCTCTTAGTTTACTCTCAGCTCTGCTCTTAGCTCTGCTCTTAGCCCGGCTCTTAGTTTACTCTTGGCTCTGCTCCTTGCTCCACTCTTGGCTCTACTCCTGGCTCTACTCTTCAGTCCTCCCCTCACCCTACGCTCAGCTTTACTCCCAGCTCTACTCCTGGCTCCGCTCTTAGCTCTTCTCTTGGCTCTGCTCTTAGTTTACTCTTAGCTCCACTCCTGGCTGCGCTCCTGGCTGCGCTCCTGGCTTTTCCTTCTCTCCCCCTTTTCTCTACTCCCGGCTCTGCCCTTCTCTCCCCTGCTGCCTCTCCTCGCACCCCGCTCTTCCTCTCCTCCTGCCTCTCCTCCCATCCCCTCTCTTTCCCCCTCGCTCCCCCCCAGCCCTACTCAGCTTCTTTTTCCCTCTGCTCTCCTTGCAGCTCTCCCCACCCCCCCCCCATCGCTCCATCACCCCCCACCCCCCGCTTTGCTCTCCTGCCCCCCTCCCCCTCCCCATCCCCCCTTTCCCCTCCCCCCACCCCGCCGTATTTTTAGCCCCCCACGCAGCCCCACGGCCGCCCGTATTTTTAGCAGCAGCTGCCCAAGAGAAGCCATGGCAGGAATGCGGGACGCGGCTCAGCGTTAAGGTGGAGGCGCAGAGTTGCTCCCCGCTCCCCCATCAGCCGCACCGCACTTCCGACCCACGGCCGCGGCTCAGGGGGGTTTGGGGACCAGCCGTGGGGGGCGCTGGGGTCGGGGGCCGGGTGCTCGCGGCCGGGATCCCCCCCAACGCCACCAGGAG
>NW_024964717.1:0-2512 GCF_019238085.1 Lagopus leucura
GTGTAAAGACGTCTTTGCAGCTGTTTTGTAGTCATTGTGGTTTTTATGCAGAGCCTCTGGGTTGTATTTAACCTCCGTGGGTTTTGTTTTTTAAGGATTAATTTAACACCGCTAACCATTTTATTACTTTTATCAAGAAGAGCAAAGTCTATTTTTGATTTCTGTTTCCTAGTTCTTAGGAACATTAAAAACCAGCATTCAGCTCTGCCCCGTGTCAGTGCCTTTCCTCATCTGTTGGCCTGGGGCCTGCACTCATCCCATGCCTCCACCTCCGTCTCCCTCTGATAGAAGAAAAATGGTTCTGGTTCTTAGTTTGGCATAGCCCATGCTTTGAACCTACATGGCACAACGCTGGGAAGTTCTTGAGGAACTTGTAGTATTTTACCCAGAATGTGGAGTGATGTTTTGCCTGGAATATGGAGTCATAGAAGGTACGCTGTCAAGAAAAGATACTGGTCATGAAAGCATGGGTGGCTTTGCTGGAATAGCACTGAGATGCCTCATACCTGTGCCTACAAACAGGGGGGTGGGTTTTGTGCAGTGTATAAAAAGCTGCAGGTCCTGGAGCAGGGACTAATGCTGTAGAATAGAGGAGAGGCTGAAAGACCTGAGTAAGGACAGCATGAGGAATTCCATGGTCAGCTGAGGCAGGGAAGCATTTGGGGGCAGCAGGATCAGGAAATGGCTGCAGGGTGTGTATGGTCTGTTAGGTACAAAGAGGATGAGGTTCTCCAGGGATGCTTCCCACTACGGTGAGGTAGTTGACCTTCAGTGACACTCAGGGGAGACCGGAGAACTCCAGCAGCGAAGGGAGCAGCTTACAAAGCACTTTTCCCCTTCTCCTTACACGGAAGCAGGGCAGGCTGTTCCTGAAACGCAGCTGACCGCCGGCACGCGCCGATGCTCGAAAGTGTCATTACTGAAGGAGCAGGAGGGGGGGTCCTTTGTGTCTCTCCCTCAGGTGATGGCCAATTACCTCATTAAGTATTTAATCGCCGTGTCACGACGGTCAAAGGAGGGAGCTGCTCGCCCGTGCTGCAGCAGCCCGCGAGCTGCGGTGCCGCGCTCAGCCAAGAAGCCGAGCATCCGTCCACACCCCCACCCCCTCCTCCCGCTCCGCGTTGCCAGGCCAACGGCGCGGCGGATGCCGGCGGTCCCTGCGGCTGTGCCGGCCCCGCAGCGCTTCCCTCGCCTCCCTATGGGACGGTCCCCCCTGTCCCCTCGGAGCCCCCGCAGGTACGGGAGGGAGCGGGAGCCGGGGGGGCCGTAGGGGCGCGGCGCCGCGCCATAGGAACGCGGGGAGCCGTGCGCGATGGGGGCGAGCCGCGCCGAGGACCCCGGGCTCCACGCCGTGCGGTGCGGAGCAGCTCCCCGCCCTCGGGAAATCCCCCGCCCAGGCGCGGGGGCCGCAGAGCGGCTGAGCGGTGCGGGCGGCGCTGGGAACCGGGCTGAGCCGCGGCTGGGGAGGGGGCCGCCGCGGGGCTGAGCCGGGCTCTGGCCGCGGGCCGCAGCGCTGTGATCGGGGGCTTCCCGTCCCCAGGTCCCGTGCCCATGGCCCGCGAGGAGGAGGCGCCGGGCGGCTGTCAGCTCGCCGACCAGGAGCCGGAGTGCCAGATCTGCTACAGCCGCTACGACGCCCGCGCCCGCCGACCCACGGTGCTCCTCTGCGGCCACCGCCTCTGCGCCCGATGCCTGCGCCGGATGGTGGCCCTGGGGGACGCGTCGCCCCGACGACTTCGCTGCCCCTTCTGCCGCCGGCAGAGCCCGGTGCCCGGCGAGGACGCGCGACGGCCGCGGGACGACGGCGAGGGGCCGGCGCCTCCGACGCGCCGTGAGCGGGACCCCCCCTCACCCCCCGAGGTCCTGCTGTCCCCCAGCGTGCTGCAGCCCTCGCCCGGCCCGGACTGCCTGGTGCTCACCATCCTGGAGGTGCCCGCGGGCGCGGTGCCCACGGAGGCGCTGGGCGCGCTGGAGGTGGTCCGGCTGCAGAGCCGGCGGAAGAGCCGCGCCCGGAGGTGCCGAGCCGCCCCGCGCTGCCTGCTGGGCACGCTGTGCCTGCTGTACTGCAGCTCGCTGCCCCTCGGCATCTACCTGCTGCTCAGCCAGCACCACGGCCTGGGCCTCGCGCTCGTCAGCCTCCTGCCCGCCGCCCTGCTGCTCTGCGTCTCCTGCAGCCTCTGCCAGTGCCTGTGCCGGGAGCTTTGCGCCTTCCCCTCACCCTGACCCGCGCGGCCGAGCCCTGCGCCCGTGCTGGGGACACGTCGGAGCGCGTTGTCCTGGTGCTGAGCGCCAGCCGTGCGCGGCGCTGCCATCCTCGACTCCTTGCAGCCTGCAAGCATTCAGCCGGCTCTCAGCTCCTCCTGCTCTGCAGATGAGGGCGGCGCGATGCTCGGTGCTCACCTGGAAGGGCCCCAGCGGCGGCCGCAGCCCGGCGCGTGCAGGAGAAGCGCGGGCAGAGCCCGGGGTCCTGCGGCCGGACTGGCGCCAGCACCGCCGTGTCCATAGTGTAAAT
>NW_024964718.1:0-12563 GCF_019238085.1 Lagopus leucura
AATATTCCTCACCATCTCCCACCCTAACAATTGTTTCTGATCCCACCCCCTACAATTCCCACCCACTCAGCAATTTCTCACCTCCCCGCTCCCTCCCACCAATCGTTTCCTCCCCCTCCAAAAAAACTTCCCAGCCCCCCAAATTCCCACCCCATCATTCCTTCCTCCCAATTCCAACACTCTTGCAGTCTCACATTATCACAGTACCGTTTCTCAACCAGAATTGCCACCCCACAAACTTCCCTCCCCCTCCCAACATCCTCACTGTGTTACGGCGAGTTACGCAGTTGAACATTTTTGACGTCAACCATCTCCCACGTTTGCCATTTCTCAGCCCAATCATTTCCCATTCCCAACATTCCCACCCAACAATAGCAGAGTACATTTCATTTCCCACCCCAAAAACATCCCACCACCCCAATAATTCCCTCCCCAAATTCCCACCCCCCTCATTCCCACCCCCCACCATTGCCCCTCCCACCCGTTTCCCACCCCAGCCATTCCCACCCCCACCCCTTTCCCACCCCCCGATCAACATTGCCCAGCCCAAAGTCTGCATAGTCCAACACTGGTGCGCTCCTCCTGCTTCACAGTCCCACGCTGCCCCAGTCCGAGATGCCGATGGTGCACAGCCCTGTTTTGGAGGGGTAGAGCTGGGACCGGTGCCGGTGCCCCTGGAACACTGCCACTGCTCTCTGGGTGCCGCGGGGGCCAGCGAGGAGCCCAGGGCTGCAGGGAGCCACATTCATGGGCTGCGGCCACGTCTCCTGCTGCACCAAGTGGGCCGCTTTCTTGGTCCACTCCCACTTGGGCCACTGTTGGGGTGTGATGGGCACCCAGTCCTCATGCTGGCCACTGCGCTGACACAGCCAGCTTCGCCTAGCGTGGCTGTTGGTGGGCTGGAACACCCTGGCACGGCGGCAGCTTCCTCTTCCTGGCTGGGATGCTGCCAGCGTGCTGCTTGCGCCCGCTGCTCTTGCCTTTAGTTCTGGCGCAGGCGGGCGTTGGGCGCTTGGCCGGCTCGGTGCCGTCCCCGTGCTGCGTGCTTGCCACGCGGCAGGAGATGCAGCCAGCTGGAAGTGCCAGGCGGCTGAGGACCACGCGGGGCTGCTTCTGCCGTGCCTCTTCCACCAGTTGTCCAGTGTGCACCAAAGGAGGCACGCGATGCTTGGCCAGCTCGGTGCCATCCCCGTGCTGCTGGTCTGCCATGCGGCAGGAGACGCAGCCGGCTGGAAGTGTCAGGCGGCTGAGGACCACGCGGGGCTGCCTACGCCGCACCTCTTCCAGGAGATGTGCCGTGCAGGGCGAAGGAGGCGTGGGGGCAGCCAGGGAGCTCAGCAGGGACAGGTGTGGAGGTGTGATGGGGGCCAGCAGAAAAGGGCTGCGGGGCAGCAGCTCAGAGAGCTGCCCAGGGGATGCTGGCTGCCCCCAGAATGGGTCGCTGAGGGTCGCGGCAGCCTGTGTCTCTTTGCTGAGCTCCCTGCTGCTCCTGGGGAAGTCAGGGAGCTCTGCGATGAAAGGAGACGAGTCCAGACTGCTGGGGACATCCGGGCTCGGTGGCTCCATGGCTGCGATCCACCTCCTCAGCTCTTCATGCTCACGGCCGTCCAGTTCCGGCAGCAGCTGGTTCCCAAGATTTTCCTCTTGCACCGTGGCAGCGTCTCTGGTCTCCTCCCTTGGGACAACAGGCAGGTCCTGGTTCTCCTGTGGGACCTCCAGAGTGCTCAGCTCTTCTGAAAAAGCAAGAACATCCCCAGAATGATGATGGCAGCCTTCCCACAGCCTCTCTCTGCAGACACCCACCCACCAGCTCCACAGCCCCCACACTCACCCTCGCTGATCCCCGTGAGCACATGGCCCATTTCCACGTTGTCGTCCAGAATGTCAGTGCTTGCTGTCGCTCCTGGGAAAGGAAGAAAATCCCCAGCAGGGCCATGCCGGCTGTTGCTCACCCACTCAGTGCAGACACTCTCGTGCCAGTTCTTCGTCGCCCACACTCACCCTCGTTGATCCAGGTGAGCAGATCATCGACGTCTGCGAAGCCATCCGCAGGATCTGCGCCAGTCCTTGCATCTGGAAATATGAAGAAAATGCCCAGCGGGGCAATGCCAGCTTTCCCGCAGCCCCACGCAGTAGACAGCCTGCCTCCTGCCCTGCAGCCCCTGAACTCACCGCGTGATTGCAGTGTGGCTGTGCTGCAGGTGAGCGGAGCCGTGGCGGGGTGGGGGCACACGTCGGTGGGCGCTGGGTGCCCCTGGTCCTCCGAGAGCAGCACGGCATCTTGGAAGGGCTCCATCAGCGGCTCCCAGGTGGCGGGCAGGGTGCAGGGCATGGGGAGCACCTGCTCCTGCAGGGAGGGTACCTGCAAAAGAACTGGGGGGGGGGGCGGGGTGGCCAGGGACCTGCGGCAGGCAGGTGCCTGCAGGCTGCAGGGTCTCCGCGTGGAGTGGCATGGCCCCGGGCCACAGCCCCATCGGCCGCTGGGGCGGCAGCGTCCCTGTGGGCAGGGGACGTCCCGGGCAGGGAGCAGGGGTGGGGGGGGGAGCCGTCCCTGGGTGCAGCCCCCCAGGTCGGAGCAGCAGCACCGGTAAGTGCAGCCCCGTGGTTGGGGTCAGGCCCACAGGTGGCAGCTGAGCCAGGGTTGGGGGCAGCCCCCCAGGTGGGAGCTGCGCTGCCTGTCCCAGACACCTGGGAGCCTGGGCCAGACAGAGGGCCGAGGTGCCAGGTGGGTGGCAGTGGGGACAGGGAAGAGTTGGGGGGGTACCGGCATCGGTCCACGGATGGTGGGCTGCATCCAGGTGGGGTCCGGTGGCGGCACAGTCGCAAGAAGGAAAATGGCGTCGGGTGTCAGAGGCACCGTCAGCGCTCCTCGAGGGAATCTCTCTGTGGGGAAATGCCAGAAGGGGCACTGGGCTGAGACCTGGGTCACAGGAGTGGGAACTGGGGTGCTGGGGTGAGATGTGGGGTCACAGGGGTGAGATTTGGGGTGCTGGGGTCAGCTGGAGCGTCAGAGCAGGGGGAGATGCTGCCTTACCTGCCATGACAGCTGGAGAGTGGCAGTTGGGGGAGCCCCTCCCCCCACGGGTGACCGTTGGGCTCAGCCCCTTTCCCCCTGGCTTGCCATGCTTTCAGTTTTCGTACTCAAACATCCTCCCATCCCCGTCGTTTCCCATCCCAATGATCAGTGACCATCCCGCTGGGCATTTTGCAGCCCACTGCTCTTCCTTACCAAGGCTCTGCCCGTCCCTGTGGGGACTTGCCATCCCTGCAGTGAGTTATCCCTCCAGCAATGGTTTCCCCTCCCACTAAGGATATCCCATCCCAGTCATTTCTGGTCATCACCACCCAGCACATCCTATCACACCACCATCTCTATCCAGACCATGGCTAAGGACTTAAACTGCCAGCATTAATTACCACCTCTTGAAAGTGGTGGCAGCCATGCTAGGCCAATTAGGCAGGTAACAGAGAGAGTGGAGGGGTGCTGGAACAGCTGCCCAGAGAGGCTGTGGATGCCCCGTCCCTGAAGGTGTTCAAGGCCAGACTGAATGAGGCCCTGGGCAGCCTGGTCTACTACGAAATGGAGGTTGGAGGCCCTGCATGTGGCAGGGGGTTGGAGCTTCGTGATCCTTGAGGTCCCTTCCAACCCTGGCCATTCTGTGATTCTGCGCCAGCGCTTGATGCAAGGTTGTTCTTGGAGGGAGAGCAGGAGCTTCTAAAGCCACTGTGGAAAGAACAGCAGAGAGCTTTTGCTGCACTGCAGCTGAGCGCTCTTCTGCACACACAGAACGTTATAATGCTATTACGGTTTTGTGTAAGACTTCTGTGCGTGCCACATTGTAACCAGCTTCCCCTCTGGTTTTATTTGTCTCTGCAAGAGGGATGACTTAGTCCTGCTTACTGACCTGCTCTTCCTCTCTCTTCTCCCCACCCTCTGCCTGCTCCCTTGGTGCAGCTTTTGCTCCTGGACGAACAGAAGTGATGAGGAATGGCTGTGGATATGAGGAACTTGAAGGAATCCACCTTGTTCAGACCAGGTAAACGCCATGTTTTCTCCCCCAGCATCATTTCACAGCCCGTGTCGCACTGTGTTTAGCAACAGAGCCTCATAAAACTTTGGTGTGACTATTCTCTGTGTTGTGTGTGACATTTTTCCTCTTTCCCTCTAGCTCAGCCCTCAGAAGATGCTGTCTGCCCCAGTTTCTGCAGAGCTTCACACTATGGGCCAGGGGCACAAGCACGCATATGTGCGCCTGACAACTGCAGGGAGCTTGCTTTGCAAAAGCAAAAGAATTCAGAGGTAACCACCTACAGTTCAGTAAGCGATTTCAGTATTTATTTCTGACTGTGGCAATTCCTTCAGTTCAGAAGTCACACTTAATTTACAGTGCCTGCTTTAATTCTGACCAAGGTTGCAGTGGCAGCTGGCTTCCCAAGGCTGCAGTACGTGGTGGTGGCACAGCCTCGGGCGTCTGCATTTGTGCCAATGCCACGTTTCCTTTCTCTGTCTCGCAGGTCAGCTGGCGCTAGAAGTGGACGGCATCCAGTGTGAATGAAGGTCAGTGCAGGAGCAGCTGCTGCTGGGAGGAAGGAAGTGCAGGTTGATGGACGCTGATGCTTCTCCTGGTACGGCACCAGAGGAGGCAGCAGTGATGCTGGGGAGCAGTTGCAGAAGAACATGAGGAGCTCCTCAGCAGGAAGCCACAGACCCTGCAGAAAGCTGCAGCAGACTCAGAGCACACGTGGATGCCCAGGAGGAAATGCAGGCCCAGTGTTTGAGCAGCACCTGGCCACGGAGTGCTGTGGCCCAAGAACAAAGCTGTTCTGCCTTTGCCCAGATGGCTTTCCAAGGTGGAATTGTCTGTCCTCATGAAAACCAGAGGGCTGACTCATCCAAATGCTGCCTGATTGCTTGGAAGCCCAAATCCTTCCGGCCTCCAATCTGGGGGCAGCCTGGGTGCAACATCTCCTGGGTCTGGTCATGCGGTGCCTGAGCGAGAGGATGACCCAGGCTGGTTACACAAGAGTCATCTTAATTTCTCTGTTTTGTTACTTCAGATAACGCCATTGGGTGGCCCTCATGTTTTCTTACAATTTGGTACCAGGCCTGGTGACTTTGGGCCAGAGCCCCAAAGGCTGCATCCAGCCCAGGGGCTCACAGCCACAGCCACAGTTAGAGAGGCTGCCACACGCCCTGGGCCTAAAGATGCTGCCAGAGAAGCCGGGAGTGGCCCTGGGGCCTAAACACACAGCCAGAGAGACTGGCACCGGCCAAGGGAGCTGAAGCCACAGCCTGAGCGGCCAGCACCGACCCTGGGTTGAAGCCCAGCCAGAGAGGCTGCACTGGCCCTGGGCCTAAACCTGGAGCCACAACACGAGAAGCTGGCACCAGCTTCGGGCCTGAAGCCACAGCTTGAGAGCCAGCCCTGAAGTCTGAAGCTCCAGCCAGAGAGCCCAGCACCAGCCCTGGGCCATAATGCAGCGGTTACAGCCACAGGGGCAGCGCCAGAGCCAGGGCTGACAGCCACACCTACAGCCGGGTGGGCTGGCACCGGCCGTGGAGCCTAAAGCCAGTCCTGAGAGGCCGGCACCAGGCCTAGGCCTGACGCACAGCCCGAGAGGCCGGCACCAGGCCGAGGGCCCAAAGTCAGAGGCAGAGGCCGGCACCGGCCCTGGGCACAGCTGTGCCTTCCTGTTGCTTTCTGCTGATTCCTATAGGGCTCCACTGACCGCTCTGAGGCCATGCTGGTCCTTACTGGTTTTCACTTGGCCATGCTGCACGTTTCTGGTCCGTACTGCTGTGCACTCCTCCCAGATCCTACTTGTTCCTCTGGGACCCCGCTGACCACTACAAGGCCATACTGCGTTTCTATTGGGCTGCACAAGGGTCATCTTCACTTCTCTGTTGCTTTACTTCAATTAACCCCCATTCAATTAACCCCATTCACCTCATTGGGTGAGTCTCATGTTTCCTAAAATTTGGATCTGGGAGGTGACCACTCCTTTGCCTATGATGAAAGCACAGCGGTGATACAGGCACTTGCTGAGGTCACAGTCGTTGCCGGGCTGGGAGCGTTTGTGCCACAGCTGGGAGCAGAGCTGGTGCTGTAGTGAGCGTGGTGCACACTGAGACTGAGCTCTGTGCTTTTCTCGAGAGAGATCATTCTTTAGAGCCCACTGGGAGCAGCGCTGCGGCGTGTGCATCAGCTGGGCACAGCTCCGGCTGAGCAGGCTGACCAGGTGAGCTGGGGTTGGTGCTGGCTGGGTGCTGGGAGGTATCAGCAGAAAAGCTGGGCTGGGGAGGAGTTCCCAGGTCAAACGGTGCCCTTCTGAATGGCTGTATCCAGGGGAAATGGATTCTTGTTCAGATTCCATCCCACGTTTCTGTGAGGATGATGAAAAGGCATTCCTCCTCTGGAAAATTGCTGCCAGGCTCCCATCTTCATGTCAGACCTTAAAAAGGAAGCAGAGCACAGACTTCATAGGGTGCAACTTGTGCCTCACTGCTCCGTGGGTTGCTTGGTGTGCCATACCCAGCAGGTGCTTCAGCAAACCGCGCTGAAGTCACGGCAGAGAGCCAGGTGCTCAGCTGGGGACATGGGCGGTCAGCAACACCTGTGGGGGAAAAGGGGGCCTGGGGCACTTGCTGACAGAAGCCATGGCAGTCAGACACCAGCTGCAGCTAGGGATGGGCAGGCAGTTCTTGCAGCCATCTGATTTCCAAGCATTGCCTTCCTCAAGAGACGACATTGCATGGCAGAAGAAAGCTGGGAAAATGCTTCTTCGTCATGATTTTTTCACTTATTGGTACTTTCTGTAGGTTCCTCTCCAAAAGGAGAACTCAGGAATCAAGGCAGCTGAAGATTGCAACGCTGCAGGAGATGTCAAGTAAGCATCCGTTTGGAGTGCAGGAAGGGGCAGTGAGAAGTGAACTATCAGTTGTGTTTGGGCTGTCAAAGTAGCATCTTTCTGTTTTCTGGGGGGACATGGGCTTACTGGACAGTACTTCTGCTGCCTGCTGGTGTCTGTGAAATCAACACACGATCTGTTGTTGTAGGGACAAAACCTGTGCATCTGTGGAACGGTGCGGGGCAAGGGGGGAAACGGAAAGCCTCCGCAGGTAAGAAGCTCCTGTGAGCTGTGGTGTGGGCACTGCCTCTAAACAGGGCTGCATGAAGGGCTGCTGTGATGGAGGGGAGAGGAAGGGACTGCAGTTCTGTGCTGACTGCAGAAGTGGCACAAGGCTGCAGCAGCAGAAAGGCAAACTGACAAAACTGCTGCTGAAGA
This sequence comes from Lagopus leucura, assembly GCF_019238085.1. Lineage (NCBI taxonomy): Eukaryota > Metazoa > Chordata > Aves > Galliformes > Phasianidae > Lagopus > Lagopus leucura. The sequence continues at coordinate 7,288 of NW_024964718.1, forward strand.
CCAGAAGTTTGTGGTTGGCAGTGCTCAAATCTTCCTCTAAAGAGATGCTCTTCATGTCTTTCTTGTCTCCTTTCTGTCAGAAGCTGGTGCCAGTGGCCTTCCTCTGAAGCGCAGCCATGTGGAAAGCCAGGAGTGTGGCACAGCACCCAAGAGAGGTACAGACACACAGTAGGCATCTGGGTTTGGTGCACTGTCTTTCTAGTTAGGCTTTCTGCCTGTTCTTTCCTGGGTCTGTTCTCAATGCGTGTTGCTTGGGGTTTTAATCCCTGGGATTGACAGTTACCTCTCCTTTCCTGATTTATAATGGGAACCCAACATTCACCCAAGATCCCTTGCTGTGAACATAGTATAGGAGAGCTGGCATTGACTCTTTGGGATTTTTTCTTGCTTTTCCCAGCAGTGGCGAGCAGCTCGGATGTGCCGGAGGACATCACGGACATCCAGGGTTTGCTCTCTTGGATCAATGGTGAGTTTGGGGCTGCAGAGCTGCAGGTGCGTGTTTGCACAGGGTGGGTATGAGAAGGCTCTCATCGCCATTTGGGGGATGTTTTTGCATTTTCAGACGTGGCAAGAGCTGCTGAGGTCCCCCATGAGAACCCCAGCAGCTCCGCCCCAGCATGCTTCATTGGTGAGCTCCCTGACAACCCCAGGGACAGCAGAGAGCTCAGCACACAGGCTGCCTCTGAGACGCCAACCGACCCTTTCTGGGGGCTTCCTCCATCCCCCGGGTTCCTGCCTGAGCTGCAGTGCGGGCTGTCGGAGCTGCGCCCTGTCGTGCCACCACCGAGCGCTCGGCTCAGCCCACGGCCGACCACCTTGGCTGTCAGCGCACCTCTCTCAGCCCAAAGAGCACAGCCCATCGAGGAGGTGCAGCAAAGGGAGCCCCAGGTGGGTCAGGCAGAAAAGAAGAACAGGGGCAGCACCAAGCGGGGGGCCAAGCGCCCTGCGCCTGCTGGTACCCCCCCAGAAAGGGGAGAGCTCCCAGCAGGAGCAGCCCAACAGCAGCGCCCCAGCCAAGAGAAGGAAGCTGCCGCTGCAGAGAGATAGAACAGTGAGAAAGGGCCACAAACACCCGTGCCAAGGGAAGCTGTCTGGGGCCAGCGCAGGAGCCAGCGGCAGCGGGCAAGTGGGCACTGCCAGCGAGCTGCATGTGTACCTGTGTGAATCCATCCAGGCCGTGCACCCGCTGGGGCAGAGGGTGACTGTGATGGGGCCGCTGCGCCAGCCACCCTCTCTGCAGCCCCAGCCTACGGCCAGTGCTGGCCCTGCTGCTCCCCAGCCCCAACCTGCCAGCACAGACCGGGTGGCGCCAGCACCTCCAGGCAGCACAGCGCGAGAGGAGGGCACTGCAAAGAAAATGGCGCTGAGCTGCCCGTACCCGCCCTTGCGGAGGAGCTCACCGCTGCAGAGGGACCCACCATCACAGCATCATAAACCACAGCCTCAGCCACAGCGCCCCATGGAATTTGTGCCCTGCATGGGACCCCGGGCAAGTGGCGGTGCGGCACCCACAGCACTGGAGGAGTCACTGCCCATCACAGCTGAGCAGCGGCCCGAGCGGGAGCACATGAAGAAGCTGGCCCAGGAGGAGCGGCAGCAGGCAGCCCGGCTGATGAAGATCGGCCCGGTGCAGTTCCTGGTGCAGCGGGAGATAGACATGGCCATAGCTGACCACTACGGCTACCCGTAACCCTGCGCTCCTTGCCGGCCCTGCAGCACCAGGCAGCAGCAGCAGTGTTCCAGGGGCACCACCAGCGGCCCCATCCCTCCCCTCCAGAACTGAGCCGTCCTCCAGAGTCAGCATTGCAGTGGGATGGGACGTTGTCTGGGCGCTCAGCTATGGTGGGACAGGAATTGTAGGATTACTGTTGGTTCTCTTTATCATTGTGTTCTCGGATAGGTTATTAAAAGCTTTGCATTCCCTTTGCTACGTCCCTCTGCCTGCAGTCATTTGTGCCGTGTCACAGCCCCCCAGCTCCCCACGGCCGCCTCCAGGGCAGGATAGGGCACCACGGATGGCCCATGCCACCAGCAGCCCCAGCCCTCCTCTCTCCCTGCAGTCCTTTGTGCGGCGGGATGCTGAGGGCGTTTCACAGAGCTCTCCTGCGCTGCCCAGTGCCGTGAATTGCCGTGGGGATGGGCAGCAAGCAGGGCGGATGGAGGGGAATCGCAATCGCATCAGTCACCGCGGCCAGAAGAGACTCCAGCAGCTGCAGCAGGGGCAGTTCCCACGGAGGGGGGAAGCAGGGGCGGCTGGGCCTGCCATGCAGACGGACAGACAGGCATCAGATGCCTCCCACGTCACGGCTCTTCTGCCCCCATACCGTTTGGCTCCTGGCAGTTTTGTCTTCACACAGGGACCCGGCGAACTCTGTACACCCAGAGCAGGATTTTCCAGGGGGCGGCCGCTCACGAGTGCTGCCCCCCAGGGCTCGGTATTGGGGCCGCTCCTATTGAACACTGTTATCAGTGATCTTGAGCAGGGCGCTGAGGGTGCCCTCGGCACGTTTACAGATGGCACTGAGTTCAGAGGCAGCGCTGATCTGCCAACCTGAGCAGTTCCATAATTCTGTGGTTCTACGATGCCACATCCATTCCAAGTCCATCCCATACCAGAGCCCATCCCATATAGATCCCATTTCCTGATATCCCATCCCGCATCCATCCCATATCCATATCCCCGCACCCCACATCCCAACCCCACATCCAACATCCCAGCCCCAATCCAAATCTCATTCCCAATCCCTCACCCCAAGCCCATCTCACACCCGTCAATCCCAATTCCTCCTCCCAAATCCCGATCCCGATCCCACATCCCATCCCCCATAGCAATAGGGAACACTCCGAGCCCCTCCCCCACAACAGTTCAGCCCCGCCCCCGGAATCTCGTTAGTCAGGGCCAGTTCCGCCCCTTTAGTGCCTCTCATTGGTCAGCGGCAGCCCCGTCCCGCCCCCGGACTCTCATTAGTCAGGGGAAGTTCCGGCCCGTTCGTCCCTCTGATTGGTCAGCAGCACCGCCGCCAGCTCCGATTGGCTGAGGCGCAGCGCGCGGGAACGGCCGTTGGCAGCCGGCTCTCCCCTCAGACGGTGCCGGTCCCACAGCCGCTGCGCGCCGGAGCTGTCCGGGCAGCACCGAGACGGAACCGCGGCACGGCGGGAGCGGTGCTGAGGACAGCGGCGCCAGAGCCGGGAGGGACGGAGAGCGGCACCGGGACAGGGAAGGAAGCCTGCGCAGCCATCCGCCACCTTCGTGTGGGGTGAGGGGCTGGGAGCAGGGCTGGGATGTGGGGATGTGGATGGAGACAGGATGGGGTGTGGGGAAGTGGGATATATATGGGACGGGCTGTGGATGTGGGATCGGTATGGGGCTCCGGGGAGCTCTGGGAGAGATACAGGGGGCTGACGGGGAAATCGAGGGGGTGAGGAAGCTGTGGGGAGCTGGGGAGGGCTGCGGGGGGGCAGGGGGCTGCAGAAGGCTGTTGGGGTGCAGGGAGGCACACGGGGCTGGAGTGGGCTGTGGTAGAGGATTGGGGTAAACGGGGCTCCAGGGGTGGGTCTGGGGGATTTGGGGCAATAGAGGGCTGTGAGGAGATTAGGGGAGACACGGTGCTATAGGGAGCATTGGAGGGGGTTTGTGGAGGGACTCCAGGGGCTGGGGAGAGCGATGGGGAGGGATATAGAAGGCTAAGGGAGGATATGAGAGAATGCGATTGTACAGATGTCTGTAGGGGGCAAATAGGTGGGCTAGAAGGGGATAAAAACCTCAGATTTAATGGGGAAAAAAGGCATTTCAGGTAAAAAACCCCAGATTTAAGAGGAATAACCCCACATTTAAGGGCAAAAAAAGGAATTTCTAGCAGGAAACCATCGATATAATGGGATAATCAGGGATTTCTAGCAGAAAAAAACCATATTTAAGGGGAAAAACCCCAGATTTCAGGGGAAAATCAGGGATTTCTGGGAGAAAACCTCAGATTTAAGGGGAAAAACAGGGATTTCTAGCAGAAAAACCGAATATTTAAGGGGAAAAACCCCAGATTTAAGATGAAGAACAGGGATTTCTAAGAGAAAACCCCAGTTTTAACGGGAAAAACCCGAGATCTAATGGGAAAAACAGGGATTTCTTGGAGAAAACCCCAGATTTAAGGGGACAAAAAGGGATTTCAAGCAGAAAAATCCATATTTAAGGCTAGAAACAAGGATTACTGGGAGAAAACACCCGATTTAAGGGGAAAAAAAAACAGATTTAAATGGAAAAACGGATGTCGAGCAGAAAAAGCCATATTACAGGGGAAAAGCCCCAGATTTAAGGGGAATAGAGGGATTTCTCTGGGAAATCCCAACATTTAATTGAAAAACAGGGATTTCTAGCAGAAAAAGCCATATTTAAGTGGAAAAACACAAGATTTAAGGGTAAAAGAGGGATTTCTAGCAGAAAAAGCCATATTTAAGTTGAAAAACCCCAGATTTAATGGGAAAAAACATGGATATCTAGCAGGATAAAGCCACATTTAAGTTGAAAATCATGGATTTCTGGGAGAAAACACCAGATTTAAGAAGAAAATTTCCAGATTTAGTGGGAAAAACAGGGATTTCTAGCAGAAAAGGCCATACTTAAGGGCAAAAACCCCAGATTTAAGGGGAAAAACAGGGATTTCTGGTAGAAAATGCCATATTTCTGGGAAAAAAAAAACCAGATTTAAGGGAAAGACAGGGATTTCTGGGAGAAAAAAAACAGTATTTCAGGAGAAATATACCAGATTTAAGGGGAAAAAAAACCCAGATTTAATGGGAAAAATAGGGATTTCTTGCAGAAAAAGACATATTTAAGGGAAAAACCCGAGATTTAAGGGGAAAAACAGGGATTTCTTGGAGAAAACCCTAGTTTTAATGGGAAAAAAAAACAGATTTGAGGGGAAAAACAGGGATTTCCAGCAGAAAAAGCCACATTTAAGGGGAAAAAAACCCAGATTTAAGGGAAAACAGGGATTTCTGGGAGAAAAAAAACAGTATTTCAGGAGAAATATACCAGATTTAAGGGGAAAAACAGGGATTTCCAGCAGAAAAAGTCATATTTAAGTTGAAAAACGGATTTCTAGTAGAAAAGGCCATATTTAAGTGGAAAAAGCCCAGATTTAAGGGAAAAATGGGGATTTCAAGTAGAAAACGCCATATTTAAGTTGAAAAAACCCCAGATCTAATGGGAAAAACATGGATATCTAGCAGGATAAAGCCATATTTAAGTTGAAAATCATGGATTTCTGGGAGAAAACACC
>NW_024964718.1:12573-15302 GCF_019238085.1 Lagopus leucura
GAAAAACTTCAGATTTAAGGGGAAAAACAGGGATTTCTGGGAGAAAACCCCAGATTTAAGGAGAAAAAATAGGGATTTTCTAGCAGGAAAAGCCATATTTAAGGGAAAATACCCCAGATTTAAGGGGAAAAAGAGGGATTCTGGGAGAAAACCCCAGATTGAATGGAAAAACAGAGATTTCTAGCAGAAAAAGTCAAATTTAAGGGGAAAACCCCCAGATTTGAGGGGAAAAGCAGGGATTTCTAGCAGAAAAAGCCATATTTAAGGGGGAAAACCCCAGATTTAATGGGAAAAACTGGGATTTCTGGGAGAAAAAAAACAATATTTCATGGGAAATACCCCAGATTTAAGGGGAAAAACAGGGATTTCCTAGTAGGAAAGCCGTATCTAAGAAGAAAAGCACCAGATTTAAGGGGGAAAAACCCCAGATTTAAGAAAAAAAACAGGGATTTCTTGCTGAAAAAGCCATATTTAAGGGGAAATACCCCAGATTTAAAGGGAAAAACTGGATTTTCTGAGAGAAATCCCCAGATTTAAGGGAAAAAACCTCAGAGACTCGGAAAGTTTTGTGGAGAACTCGCTGGGATGTATTCACGTAGGTAATGTTTGAGCGCCCAGACGCTCAATGTTTGCGCCGCAGGAAGAGGCGCTGGATGCTGAAATGGAAGCCGGGGCTTCTGTCTCCCAGCAGGCAGGCGTCGTCAGCTCCACTCTGGAGCGCGCCGTTGTTTGCGCTGACCTCAGGACATCCCTGAGCGTGCCCTGAGTGTTGTGTGCTGCGTGGCCCAGCCCCAGAAGGGGATTCCCACATGGCAGGAGGGAGAGGGTGAAGAGCCTGAGGGCCCTTTCCTCGGCTTCGGCTCCTCTGTGCCCTGTTGCTGGCCGCAGAGAAGGGCTGCCCGCTGGGCACAGGGAGCGCCTTCTAGCCGCTGTCCCGTGCCCTGCAGCCCCCTCCTCATCCTGTGCGGAACACCACTCCCAAAACAGGTGCCATTGTGGAACCTTCCCCATGTCACAGCTGTCACCTTGGTCACTGCTGCCCCACCCGGAGCACTTGTCTCTGAGAGTGGTGGGCAGGTGGCAGCCATGTCCAGCACGAAGAGAGCGAGAGAGGAGGAGAGAGTGGTTTTAAATGGGAAGAGGGAGCTGGGGGCCCCAGAACCGAAGAGGAGGAGGGGGCCCACCATGACCATCAGGCAGCGGAGGGAGAGGAGGAAGGGAGCCCGGTTCCATCGCGCCCGGGCCAGCGCTGTGAGTGACCATGGGGAGCCCATGGAGGTGGATCCGCCTCCAGAGGAGCCCATGGAGGTGGATCCGCCTCCAGAGGAACCCATGGAGGTGGATCCGCCTGCGGCACAGCTGGCCTGGCACCACACCACCGTGCCAGGCCCTGTGTTGGCGCGGTCACAGCTCCGCCATCGCTGGTCCGGGCGCTCGGCTCCCTACCCGCTGCGTGGCCCCCGCCCCCGGCATTAGCTGGGTGGCATTGCTAACATCTGCTCCTCCTCCACCTTGTTGCTCCTCTGCGGTTCTGCGGGCCCCCGGTTCCATCTTCCCCCCGTAGGAGTTAGGTCCCACTTCTGGGCTTTGTTGTTGATTTTAGTGTTAGCTTAGTTTTAGTGTTCAGTTCAGTTTTAGCATTAGGCATAGGTTACTGTTAGGAGTTGAGGGTTAGGCATAGGTTACTGATAGGAGTTTAGAGTTAGGCATAGGTTGCTGCTGCCAACTGGCAGTAAATGCTGCTCACTCGGTAAGCCCTCCTCGAGTTCTCATGCAGAGAAATGAGTGTGACTGCCCTGAGAAGGGAGGTTTGAGGACGTCTGCAATGAATTGAATTTCCGTCTTGTGACTTTTCTGTTGCAGAACATCGAGGCATGTGAGTGGCTGAGAAATGGAGTTGGGACTCAGGGGAGCAATCGAGCAATGGGTGCCTGTGTCACAACCTTCCTGAGCGGCCCTTGCAAGGTAGGTGTGCCTTACTGTGAGCGTACGCTAAGGCACTGCTGTTCAAACACAGCTGGTGGCACTGTCTGCAGCAGGTCTGCTTTCTGTTAAGCTTTGCCCTTCTTTTGTGTCCTCCTGTCCTTTTCAGCTCCTGCTCCCCTCGCCTGCAAGTGGAGCAATGCTCAAGTTTGAGGAATCTTTTCCTCGGCAGGTGGTAAAAGACGACGCAGCTGCAAGTTTCGTGTCCTTTGTTCTTGGGTCAGTAGACCAAGGAGATGCTCAGAACAGCTCTAAGTCAGCCTGTAACAGCAGTGTGCGTGAGAGAATAAAGACTCCTTCTCTCCTCTTGTAGAAAGCAGCCTCCTTGAGAGCAGGAGAGCAGCAGGCTGCCTGCTGTGTGGTGCTGAAGGGCATTTCTCCCAGCTGAGATCCCCGAGCCCACGCTGGCGGAGAACGTGCTGCGCCACCATCTCTTCTGTGGAGCCACTTTGCAGCTGCTCTGTGCGCTGGCTGTAATCGTGCCAGTTTCCAGGTGCCATAAGCCAGTAAGTCGTGCTCTCTGAGGCTGATAGAAAGGCACAGGCAATGGGCAGGGAGGGAACAATCTGTAGCTGTGGCCTACGGTGGTGTGCCTGGCACTGCTGAGAGTGCCATCGTTTGTCCTGCCCTTCCTTCCATGTGCGCATGTTCCTGATGTACGCCAGAAGCCTTGGGGTGCAAGCTCATCTGCTGCTGCTGTGCTGTGCTGTGTGTGCTGCCAGGCAGTGTCCAAGCCCTGTGCAGGC
>NW_024964719.1:0-40589 GCF_019238085.1 Lagopus leucura
AAGACTCCTCTTCTGGAAGGAGAAATCTGGAAGGAATTATGTCCATACCTGTCCTTGCTGACTTCTTTCAGAAAAGCAGAGTTAATAAAAAGGGGAAATTCCCATTTACCATTTAAATCCTTCCACGCACTGTGGCTCCTATAGCTCTGGACTTTCTTATCAGATGCGGTCACTTCACTGCCAACATGGAGCATTTCCATACCTCCATCCGCACAACCAGTTCCAAGGAAGGAAGGGGCAGGCAGAGTTTACGTGCCAAGAGAAGGTGCCAGTCACACGGTCCAAACCAACGAACTGAAAATCAACCCAGAAATGGATAGCTGGATTTGCAACGACACAGGGACACTGCAGAGATCTTAGGACATCTGTTCGTGCCTCTCTCTCATTTATATTCCCTTCAGTGCCCCCGGAGGCACCTGTCTCAGCGGGGAGTGGTTTCTGTGGAAACAACTGCTGCTTGGTTTTCCCCTTGGAGAAAGTGTTACTATGGCAACCTTATGTAATGTATATGGCCTAGATTCTTTGTCATAATAAGGTGATGCCGAAGTTCTCACTATAAAATTGGAGCGGATTTGTCTTAGGGGCAAGAAACATAATTACCTAAAAATTTTATCTAAATGTAAAATACAGCACAAATTATATTGCAGATTAGATGAGAGGGCATGGGGCACTGTCAGAGAACCTCTCACAAAAACAAAAACAAGCAAAAACAAAAAAACCTTCTGAATTCCAGTAAACAAGATCCATTTATTTTGTATTTGTGGGAAGTGAGGAGGAAGGAAGACATTCAGCTGACATCAGGTCTCAGGACAGCAATCAATATTGCATATTGAAGTGCAAAGGATTTTTTCAGCTTATTCTTCCAGCAACAAGGATCTCGCTATGTCTACTCTGTTCAGAAATGAAGCATCAGCCTCACCATTGCTTATTACACGTTATGAAATGGTGCCACATTAAAACTTGAGGAAGTGCCTGAAAGGAGCTGTAAGAGTCAGTGAGGCATAGCGTGCATCAGAGCAGAAACAGAGAAGGCAAATTGCTGTTCACATGGCTTTCCTTTCAGCTGAGAGGAGACAAACCTATCCACAACCACAGCAGGGAGAGCAGATCTATCAGATCCTATGTGGGAGATAGTCCTGGGGCTGTGCAGGCTGAGAAGAGTCAGCAGTTGAAAACCTGCGTGGCTGGGAATAACACGACGTGGTGGTCACGTAACAGATGGTTAGTGGCCCCTGTGAGATAGGCAGGGGATGTGCCTTCCTGCCAGCTATGCCTGTAAACAGCTTTTTTATTGGTAGGAGGCATCACAAGTCAAATGGTTAAGAACTCAGAACACCTACTTACACAAAGAATATGACTTGAGTTTGAAGAATATTGCTGGGCAAGTTTAACCTGGCAGGTGCTAGGCACCACGTAGTCACTTGCTCATTTCCTTCACCTCCCAGTGGGATGAAGGAGAGATTCAGGGAAAAAAAAATAAATAAATAAAGTAGAACTCGTGGGTTGAGATAAACCTTTTTTCTAAGATAGAGAAAAGGAAAAGAATTATGAATTCATATATATTTTTATGTACATATACATATAATTATGAATGTGTATGACAAGTGATGCACAAGCAATTGGTCACCACCCCCTGATCGATACCCAGTTAGCCCCTTGAGCTCAGAGAGCTCAGTGAGCTGCCACCACCTTCAAAACTCCTTCTGCACGATGTCATATGGCACAGAATATCCCTTTGGACAGTTTCAGTCAGCTCTTCTAGTTCTGTTCCCTCCCAGCTCCTTGGGCCCTTTGCTGAGAATGGCCTTGGCTCTGTACAACGCTGCTTCACAGCAACTATAAATATCAGTGTATTATCAACATTGTTTTTCTCCTAGAGCCAAAACATAGCATTACACCAGTCTGAAGAAAACAATTCCATCTCAGCTGAAACTAAGACAGGAAACATGAATAAAATTCTACCTTGTGTGTTGAGTCTCAGTGGCTCACTATCTCTGCAGACCTGTTGATCTCACAACTTCTATTAGCATAACATGCGTTAATATACGTGGGCACTGATCTCCTCTGTATGTCCCCAAAAGACAAACGAGTAAACAGCCTGCCTACAGAATATTTCCCAAAATCTTTAAGATCCCCCTGCGCTGCACTGTGCAAAGGGGCATTCACTGTAGATGGGCAACATAGGCAGGAAGCATTGTTTAAAACCACACAGCTTTTACATTCCTGCCTTGTGTATGAGAACGATTCATGCTGCCTGAAGGCAAGGTGTTGATTGGGATTTTGCTTCTCCAAGCAGCTATTCAAGAACCAAGTCCAGGGTTTCACAAAAAAGGTGCCAGTGACACAAGTAAGTGGCACATTCTTTAAGCCAAGCCCTCTGTGATGGGATTTCTCTAACTTGGAAAAGTTTACTTGTAAGTTAAAAAAGAAAACTCCTCAATGAATTGCTTTGAAAGCCGCAATCGATATATGCAGAACACCCCCTTTAAGAATCATGCTGACAGTTAACTGTCTTTGCCAGAGGCAATGCACACAGATTATGTGTTCATCCTTTCTATCTGTGAAACTCAAGTGTTCAATGAAGATGTGAGAGTACTAAACATTTTCTCTTCTTTCCTGAGAAAAACAAAGGAATTTGGAGTAATGGTTAACTTAAACCGGGTTTGTGAACGTTCACCATCACCAGAACATTCTCTGCACCTTGCATGGTTGAAATTTTTATGATTTACTGCATATCTAGTCAGGAGTCAGGCCTATCAGATCTTTGAACCCCACTTCTCACCTTCTATCCAGAGGACACACCAACCACAGTGTATTACAAACGATATTTTGATTTCTTAAAAAAAAAAGTTATATATTTTCATCAGCTTCTGAATTAATTCTACACACAAATTACATAGTAATTAGACAATGTGTACCGAAACACTGTTTAGTGTCCTAGGAAAGATAGCATACTCAAAAGAAAAGCAATAAAATGAAAAGACTCCATGATCAGATTAGAAAGAGCTAAGCTGACACCTAAATTCATGTTATTCTGGTATTTTGCTATGTAAAACATTGAACTTCAGAGAGTACACTGTACAAAGATAAGAGGGACAAACTGAGAAATGAATATTATAACAAAAGATGGTAAAGAAATGAACTTTTTTTTCTTTTAAGGCAAACATTTAACACAAAATGAGAAAGCTCAACTAATTCTCATAGCTGCATGGATTATCAATTTAAGCACAATAACAGCTGACATGGTTATATGATTTTTAGGCCAAGTTAAGTAACATCTTGTCAGCTTAGTATGGAGGAAATCCATCCCCACTTAACTATGCAAATATTCAATTCATGATTGCTTGCTGCTTCTTCAAGCATACATAGGGTGTAAAGGCATTAGGGGCATAAGTCAGCATCTCACTACTACCAGTGCAGTTCCAGTAAGTTAGCCTAAGAAGGAACTTTGCAGCACTTACATTTCTTATCCTAAATTCTGTCTTTAGCTACCTGGGGATTTCAAGTTACACAGATTTCTGATCTCACTAAGTGACTTGGCTGGGATACTGCTGTGAAGGCAGTTAGACTAACAAAAGACAGATCTGCATATACAGCAGGACTCAGCCCCGCAGAGATGCAGCTATAACTTGTGAACTTGCTGTTGAATTTCCTTCCAGCACAGAGTTAGCTCACTCCAGGAGTACAAGCTTCTCTTGATATCTCAGCATGCTCAATAACAGTCTCTCAGAGAATAGGCTCAGAAAACATGTAATTGAGGTATTATGACCAGGACATTGTTTGGCATATGCCAATGAACATTCTAGCAATCCTACAGCTCAGAAAGGCAGACTTCCAGGGGTTGTCCAAAATGGTATACCAGCAGTATTTATTATACATTTCCTATACCTTTTCCCATGTCGTTACATTAGCCCTACGAAAAAATATATTAGTAACACAATATTACAGATGGCCTTGTTCAAAGGTAGAGAGAAGTGTGAATAGAAACATCGTACAATATTACATTCCTTTTTTGCACATGCCACCTCAATACACTTCATGCTAGGCTTTTACATAGATAAGCTACATTTAATTCCAGAATATTGAGCATTTACCAGATTTGTACTACTTTTCATACTGCAGTTTCTTTCCTCCCATAATCCTCTTATAGAGAAAAGTGCCTTCTTTCTGTTTTCTTGCACTGACATGATTTGGATGGGGAAAAAATTTTAGCAGAAAAAAAAGGGTGAGACGGATTCACAAAGAAACAGGCAGGATTGTCAGGGTGTTGGTTTCTAACCACACCTAGCAGCTGCAGATCCCCTTCTCAGGAGTTCTGTGCTTAAGCAATTCATAGGAACCACACACAAAAGCCACCGCATTAGCAGAGAGCTGTGTAATGTAGCTAATGGGGAATGCCAAGAAATCTTATCATCTCTCCATGAACTTAGTATCCTCATCTGGGTTACAAGTATCTCCTGCTTGCTCCAATGGCATTCAAAGGTATCCATTACCTTGAATTCACTGCCTATGCCTTCGTGTACTCCTCACAAAGGTTGATGGGCAAAAAGACAGGAGGGAACTTCAGTACTTAAATATTCAACTCTCCTAGCATTAAGATGAAAATGTAACCAACATTCTCTTTTTAAAATGAGATCTTTCCAGGTTATTCTAAGATAGGAATCTTTCTGAAGCTGCTGTCCTGTTATTAGCAAATAATGAAGCAAGTGAAGGAGGGAACAAAGACTGTGCAGCTGGACTGTTGGTTAAAGCACTAACAGAAAGTCGTGTGTCTGCTTCAGATATTGGCTGTTCATCAAGAGTAGAGCCAAGAGTACATCCCTGGTGGTAAAAGCAATTTTGGGGGGTTTCAAAAGGTGCTTTATGACCTGGGAATAACTGCTTTTAGAGAAGACAGGCAGAGTGTCTTCTATGCTGGTTCAGATGTGTACAGGTAAAAGAGGTGCTCTTTTGCTGCTGTGAATATCTCCAGACACCTAGAGGGTTTCAAAGTCTTATATTTCTTATGTTTCTTCCTGAAGTGCTACAGTGACTGCCAAGTACTTGAGGCCACATCTACAGCATGGGAACAGATGCATCTTGAGCTGGCAGCGATCAGCATACTGCTTCATAAACCTGCAATGCTGGGGAGTTGAGTGCAGTAACAGAGACACTCTTGCTCTGTGCATGGTCATTAAAAAGCTGCAGAACTGTGCAAGAAGTTTCACTCTATTGTGGGACTTTTCCAGATCATGGGTTCATGAACACTATCTTACTCCTGAGAGCTGGTAGGTCCTGCATCTGATCTCAGTCCCTGCATGGATCTTGCCTGAGTTCAGCCACGGAAATGGTCATCATAGGGGTTAAAATGAATCTGATTTCATCCAGCTTAGAACACACAGGATACACATCAAAGGTGGATTTCTGTCTGAGTTCCTCATGGATTTCAATTTCAATCAACAGCTGCAGGCCTATTTTTTCCTTGTTTTAGAAGCAGAAATCATGGCCAAGGCTCTGGCAGCCAGGCCAGCAAATAGTGACAAGTAGTGTAAACTGATCTGGCAGGCTTCATTAAGGGCAGATTAAAAACCAGCAATCCCCAAGGTTTTTGTGATACGAGTGCATGTGAATTACTCACTCCCCAGGGTGAGATGCAGAGATAATGTTCAACTGCCCGGAGAGTGGAACAAAGACTACTGTGTGAAATTACATGTTGTGACAGCATAACATGCAAAATTCCATCCCCCAACAAGGCACTTCCTCTCAAAAAAAAACAAACCTTGATTACCTAAAAACAAGTCAGCCTATTCCCAAGGGAGCTGAATGAGTAGAAAATTCAAGACACCTGCATAAGGTTTAAGTACGAACTCAACATCTGAGCCCTGAACTCAGGATGTTTTGCTATTTTTCCAAAACAAAGTCCATAATTCTCCCAATTTTTAGATTTTACTTTTTTTTTTTTTCCAAGAAATATTTGACAATGGACTTCCCTTACTGGATCAAGTAGTATTATATCAGAATGCCAATAATTAGGGTTCTCTGATTTTTTTGTTCTTGGTGCAAGGTTTTCTTGCCTTGTGCCTAAAACAGCCTTATAGTTCTACTATTTGCTTGCAACCTGATGGTTTTCTTTGCTCTACAGGGTGATGCATCCGGAATTTCTAACCAAAGACTGCAGGATAATATTTCCCTTTTCAATCCAAAATGCTTAGATCACTAGACCAGACAAAAGGTTCCAATCCCAACTATTGCCACTTCATTCACACTCTGTTTTACTTGATTCTTTCTGTACTCATTTTTTGCAAATTAAATTTGCAAATTAAATATGGAATTGAATGTTTTACACTGATTTATTTTTTTAAAGCCACACAACATCAAGAGCAGTATGTTAGCTAGTGATCTTGATCTGATTTGTAGGCACAGAGTGGATACAGTAGAAAGAAGCTGCACTGAGTTCATACAGCTCAAGTAGAGGAAGCTACATTAAGGTAACAACAAACAGAAGAGTAAGATTTGCCATTTACCACCTGAAATTGTAGAGTTCTAGTGTCCATCCATGCTTCACTACTTTGTCTAGAGAGTCAGGAAAAGCAGATACATAACCATTAACATTATAATTGAAAAGCGGGAAACAATTCTGCAAGATTCCACAGGAGAGGATTCCTAGTTCAGCCAGAAAACTGTCCAAGTTTCCTTCTTTCTCTGGATTGTATCTATGAGCAGAAGTGCAGAAGTTCAGAAGACAAAAAAAAAAAAAAGAACTGTTGAAGTTGTCTCATACTCAGAGATCACCACATCTAAGAGGCAGAGCAGAGCTTCTTAGCTGTCTCACAATTTTAGCCTCATCTAAGACTCTTTCACTGTTGCAAGTTCTGCATTTTACATCCATTCATGATTTCAAACACATCTGGAAATGCTTTAATGAGATTATATCTAGTGAGCACTGTACACTGTACACCATGCCGTTTGCACGGGTCTACCCAGCATTTAATCCTTTTCAGACCAGGAGCTAGAAGAACAAGAGATCATTAATTTAAGCTCTTTTGCTTAATTGAGTCTGCATGGGCATCATTTCTCTCCTTTAGACTTTACAGAAGCCATCTTCCATGCACAAATTGTTCTTTGCTTTCTGAAAGTTACAGCTTGGTGAGAAGGAATCAAAGGTGTGAGCCTTTTCCTGCTATCATTTTCCCTACATAACTTAGAGATTGATTTAGACAAATCTCAGATAATCCCAGTGCCTGAAACTAATCTTTTAACTCTAGGAGTTATAAACTCTCTCCTGTTCTTAGGCTGACATTGAAACCACAGAATAGAAAACAACTCCTTGGTTTTGCAGCGTAATGCTCTCACACCTGGATGAGCATTTCCAGCAATATATCCTTCATTATGAAGCCTGAGAACTGAAAAATATCACTACTTGTTTTGGCCTCTGAATACAGTCCTGTCACAACAGGTGACATTCAAATGGGAATCCTGAGTTGAAAAACATCAATAGGTGACTTTCAGCAATGCTTTTGCTCTTAAAAGCAAGGATGAAATCCTGTGCTCACTGTTTTCTATTGGCTATTTCTATGCTGAGCATTAACGTTTCTCACCGACCCCCCAGGGTAGTTAATTCTGAGCTTCATGTGTTGGGACTGAATGCAATATTCACAGTATTGTAGTGCAGAACTGGAATTCTTCAAGTAAATATTCCATACCTAAAAGCATTACATCTGTATCACAACACTTCAAGTTGTTAGTCTTATTTCTAAGCAAATTCACAGTAGCATCTCAGGGTGTACAGAGGAACCCCATCTGATTCAAAAATTCGCCCCAGTTCCTGCATTCACTGAGTACTGCCAAGTTCCAGCTTTCTCAGTTCAGATGTAGTACCACGTGCATCTAAGCATTTCTTTTTTAGGGATACAATATCATAAGTGATTCAAACATTATCTATCTCTTGTGTCAAATAAGCTTTCCAAGTACTGCTACAATCAGCAGTATAGCCAAGCAAGCAATTAATTTAACATAACTTATTACAGACAAAATGGGATTTAAATTTCGTTGTTTACTTGCGAGTAAAGCAAGTAAATAGTTTCTTTTCTTTAGTGTCAGCACCTTACTTGATTTGTATTTCCACAAAACAAAATTAGTAGGGAAAAGCCCACAGTTCTCAGCTAACTGCCTGTCATCAACGTCTGTTTGGGCACTTTAGTGCACAGCGTGTTTACTCCTTTTTAATTAAGGGAACTCTAGTATAGTTTTCCACATAGGCATTGTTTTCTTGCTATGAACAACTTGCACCACACCATAAAATAATTTCAAATTAATATTATCTAGTAAATACTTAGACCTAATTAATCTTGTTGCTTTAATTTTATCATTTGCTTCTTTTAGACCTCATTGAAAGCAAGACGGAGGATGATGAGGACATTTTCAGTTCATACTCTCCCGGATCCTTAGACCTTAATTAAAGCCTTCACTACACATGTCCATTCTGGTACCAGCTGACTCCATACCTGCACTAAAGCTAATTAAACCTGGCTATCAGGACCATATTCAGAATTACCGATTAACAGTACCCAAAACAAAACCAGTAGCAAAACCCTCCCCCCAAAAAATAAAACAAAAACGTAAAACCAAAATCAGCTACAAAATGAAGGAGTCCGGTGCTGGGCCACGGCTCCGGCCGCAGTGCAAAGGGTCGGGGGTCTCATAGCAGCCCCCTGCAGGAGCACCTCTTCGTATCCTCGGAGCTGGGAGATCATAACCACTGCCAGATAAACAGCTGGTTGTTGTGATCCCAAGTATGGACTTTTACCCTTCTTTTGTGGAGGGCTAAAAGACACACTTTTATGGATTCTCTTCATCCCTTGCATAAACACAAACAATGGATGCATGGCAACTACCCTGTGTTGCTGGGCTGCTTGGAATAGAAATTGTACTACCATCTTTTGACTGTTAGGAGAACTACACCTTTAGAGTATCTCCCTCCTCTATTAAGTCACTACATTAAGTAACCTCCTTTAATCCAGTGAATGAAACAAAAATACATTTTGATATGGTGACAAAAGACATCCAGCACAGTCAATGAGCTGAGTCTCTTATGAAAAGCAGTCTGGTTTGAATGTACCCACAAGAAGGTCTGTCATTTTGGATAATTGCATTACACTCAAGAGAAGAACCCTAGTCTTAAATGAGTCAGCTATGATGCATCTACATCTACTTCATTTATCTTACTAAATTGCTTGCAATCAGTGCCACTGTTACAGATCCATGCTTTTCTCCAGAATTCTGTGAGAAGTAGATTGTATTTTTGCAGTGGAAACTTCCAGTATTTCTGTACATAGCACAGGATACTTTGCCTTTCACAAAGAAAGTTGCTTAACAGAGTAAAGTTGAGACTGGGGTGTTCTGACCTAGGTAAAATTGGCACAGGCACTAGGTAATTGGATTGTTGAAAATATTGTCCTTCTATCACCGTACAAAGTACGGAACGTACCCAAAAACAATGGGTTGGTGACACATTGTATGGAAGAGTGACGTAGCAACTGCAAAAGATTGTGAGCCTGAGATGCTCAACCAATGAGTGCCAGGAGAGGCTTTACCTGTGTCGGACCCGGCGTATGTAACAGAATAGATTCCACTGATCAGATTTGCAATTCCTCCCATCAGTAGGAGGTTGCACCCATTACTGCAATAATGAATAAACTGCTCTTCACAGAGATTTTTGCCTGATCAGAAATTTTTGATCTTGAGCGTGTTTCTCACAATTTCCAGTCTGTGTGACTACAACAGTGTTCAGATCTCAAACATATCAGTAGTGTTGACTACAGACTCTCCAAGTTTCAGAGAGAAGGTTTGTACCTAGACCAACTTAGAAGTGATAGGACAGCACTACTTTCTGAAATGCACAGTAATCTATACCAAATTATTTGTAGAGAGAAGGTGTCATGTGCAATTAATTGTCCTTGTTAAAAGTCTTAGCACCCTGAAAAAAGACCACTGGCATTTAGGGTGTGCATTATGGCACACATGGTCTTGTAGTGCTCCACCACTTCTGTCAACGGTTTACAGGCTGGTTTGGTCCAGTTCCGTGGCCAGCAGGGCAGAGGGATTTTGTGAATCCACGCCTCTGCAAAAGGGAAACAGGACCCCGAAATAATTAAAAACAGCAGCAATGATCTGAGGAGAAACAAACTAATTTACTAAATATGGTATTGGAATGCAAGATAGCACACCATAATACAATATAATCAGAATTGAATGCTATTGAGCATTAACACTTTAACTCCCGGTGCACTACATGATGTTGTGATGTGGAACACCGATAACCAAAATCATAAAACCATGACAACTTTGTAAATTCAGGGCAAAATTGTGGCTTCATTGAAATTGATAGGATATCTGCTGCAGGCCTCAGTGGAGCTGGGCTTTCATTGACAGCATCTAAGAACTGGATCTACGGTCTGAAGAAGAGCAAAGGAGAAAATTAAAACAAAAACCAAAAAACCAGCATGGAACATGTAGTTTTAAAGAGCTCTCAATTTTTTATGTATGTACGGATGTAAAAAAAATTGGAAAACAGTATAGATATACAACCAGAGTCAAGATATACAACTAAAGTTAATATAGGTGTTATCTTTCATTTACTTCTCTCACTAGAAGAGTTCCACTAAGTTGCAGTTCCTCTGAAAAAGTGAAATTATATATGATGATTAAGATCAGATCTACTAATTCTAATACATTTGTGTTTTGTTCTGAGCTGTAATGTTACATGAAAGAAGCAATTTTATTACAAAGGAGCAATCCAGGGTCTCCATAGTCAGGTTTCATTTTGACCTCTAATCTACATACTTTCAGTAAGAGACCTTTACATACTGTGGTGCAGCGGTGGCTACCTCCTTCACGTTGCACAACCAGTGCATGGGTTTTAGACCAGCTGGATGGAGATTACATTAGACTGCTGAATAATTCAATAAATTCACACGGTATCAAACAACAACAACAACAAAAAAAAAACACCACAAAACCAACCAACCAAACAAAAAAAACACCAGACTTTCTACAGCCCCTGCTCCTCAGCAGCATTGGAAGCAATGCTCCCACTCCCTTAACTACGCAGAATCTAATTTTATCCTGGGTATGTTTAAACAGAGCAACAACTCTTTATCTGCCATTAGTAACGATGTTTCTCTGCATACACGCAGCACCTAAAAAGTCGGTCCTCTCCATCCCTTTTTACCAGTGGGTTCAGAAAGCAACTTATAGTGGTGTCTCTCAAGGCTTGAAGATCCTTGATCGCGAATCCACTGCCTCACCAAAGACACTGATTATTGACATGTTGATGCACTAAGCTTCTGGTCTGTTCTCAGTATTGAAAGTGTTTGTTTACAAGGATACGTAGGCAGATAAGTACCATACAGCTGTTCACCTTCTCCTCCAAAGTGGAATAGAGGAGAGAACTGGAAAAAAGAAAGTAAACTTGTGGGCTGAGATGTAGACATTTTTCAAGGACAGAAAAGGGAAAATAATCATAGATTATATATACACAAAACAGGCAAAGCAAAATGTGATTACTCACTGCCTGCTGACTGATGCCTAGCCATTCCTTGGGCAGTAGCAGCCCTCCAGCTAACTGCCCCCTATTTTATTGTACTGTATGACACTATACAGTATGGAATGCACAATATGGCACTAGTCCTGTATGAGAAATATTAGAGCTGGCCTCTAAGAAACTGTTGCATTAAAAGATAACATGAAGAGAGACTATCTGAATCTAAACAGAATTCTAAGAAGAGCCTGGGCATCTGTCAGATAGAGGTAACCTCTAAACAGAGTTTAAATCCAGAGCAGGGTTTTTTGTCTGATACTTGGATCCCAGACAAAGTATTCTGACTCTTTGCTAGCAGAAGTTGAGCTAAAATACAGGTAGGTGCAAAGGGGTTGTTTGTATTTCTTTTGGCTTCTCTCTGTACCTATTAACTTTGTTATCTATGGTTTGGTTTATGTAAACAAATTATTCTTCCACTTTCATCTTGTGGAGGATTTTCAGTTAGCTGGCAATAATTAAAACATTCCTCTCCTATGGGTGAGGATTATCATTAAGACATGGGGGTCAGACCACTTCTCAGAGTGCCAACATCTGATCACAATATCATCACACAGAACAAAGCTCAGGAGGGCCTCCTTTTTCTAAGCAGTTTAGCCTGGCTGAGAAACTGACAGTGCAGGAGTCACTGAAATGGTGAAAATATTGAAATAGTGTTGTTTACTACATGGGCAATACAACATTTCATGATTTTGCATTTTCACAGAAATTATTTCCATGTGTTCACTTACATCTGGATTGAATTCTGAGATTTCTCTGCATGCTGCAGCATGAAACTAATGATCTACATTTGATTCTAGATGCCCCGCAGGTCTATGTTTTGATATGCCTTTGTCTCTTACCCCCTGGTCTTCTTTTTGAAATGTGTTAAAACCACTTGCTTTATGCATATGTTTTCAAGATTTTATTCTGTACTAAAAATACCAGGAAAACAAGATGACAGCACAAGTAAATATCAAGACACACATATATATGTATTTTAAATCAAATATATTCTGGAAAGAGTTTGTGGAATAAATCCCATTTGGGAAGCTTAGATAAAAAAATCCAGCTGCTTCTGAACACCAAGTGCACCAGTGAAAGTCTCTGAAATTGCAGAAATGTCTTAAATCAACAAAACATATCTCCGACACAAAACAAGAACAACAGCAACAAAAGTACCACAGAACATTCCTATTTAGATAGACTTCAGTGCCAGTTGAAGTATGTCTGTTATCAAAAATATACACAGCAAAGCACAAAGAGGGGAGGGATTTTTTGTTGCTTCAGGCTATTGCAAAGCTCAGAAGAAGGTGAAAGCAGTTATACTGCTGAGGGACCTACACAGAGTTAGGAACCAGACTGAGTCACATGATAGCTGGAATCCTCTGGAAAAGCTTTCTATCCACTTGGTTAGAATATTTCAAGGTCTGCATCGATGAACATGAGTTCATTGGTTTGGAGCTTGATTCAACATTCACTGAAACCAATTGTGACTTCCTACAACCTGTAAAAGGTCTTTGATCAGATGCTAAAAGAATAAGATCCTTCCTTTTTTTACATCCTTTCTTTCACTGTGCAAAACATTAAAAAAAAAAAAAGTTTAGGTATAACTTGTTCAAATCATTCATGACATGTAGTATATTAAAAAATATGCACGTAAAACACTTGTAGGAAACACTGGAGTTTAGAAATACCTAAGACAGAGACTAGTTCCTTCACTGTAGTAGTAGAAAATACAGAGGAGTCTGCAAAAATGACAATATTACTTTTTTTAATTCTAAAGAGATCCCGTATTTTCGGACTGTGATTTCGCGTCATCTCCAAAAGGACATCTAGTACTGTATGCCCCTTAGTTCCATCCTTCAGAGATGCAGCCCTTTGGCAGAAATTCATATCCTGCATAATTCAACTATTGGCATGACTGCACTCTAAAGCAGTGCCACAGAATGGATTGGTCCTACTGAAATTTGAATATATTTTATTTACATATTTTAAATGTACCATTTCCCAGACCTAGTTTTGAAGCCAGTCACACTGGCACAAGTAATTTCCACTAAATGAGGACAAGCGAGCTGCTGGAAGCTACTGAAAGAACACTGCACTGCACTGCCTGAATGTGAAAAAAAAATGGAGCCAAGATGTCCTCTCTGCAGATAGTAACCCTCACAGGTAGCTTCATTAGCTATGATACAACATGAAGAATCTTCCTACTGAAAATCCCTAACCTCTTCTTATCCTCTGATATCAGTTGTGTGAAGTTTTGAAACTCACATTACAAGATGATAATTTCCAGCTGGTTTTTAAAAGGGCAAAGGTAAAATCTACGCAAAAGCAGGTTAATAACTGCAGTATGAAAAATAAACACAAGTGTTAGCATTTCTTCGCATACAGTGATACAAACAGTGTAAAAAACACTTGCGGTGAAATGGCTGGAGACAGAATGTACAAATTTGGCAGGTAAGATGACCATATAAAAAGAAATTACAATTGGCTTTGCTCTGACTGATCTGCTGAAAATCATGTCCTTTATCAAATGTTTTCCCTCCACTTGGAAGGAAGCAGCTAAGGAATATCATGCTGTGCTTGTATACGACTAAATTAATCAAGTAATGAAACATTCAGAGAAGAAACAGAACAACTCTTTCCATGATACACAGATTTTTATACAGTGCTTACAAAGTGCTGAATGGCTATTATGATAAAAGCACTCTAGCTCCCAAGAAATGCATATTTATTTTTCTATTTAAATGCTACCTCACTACAGACTCTGTGACACATCTGAAGGAATTACAAGAGCAGTAATATCACAGAACAATGTCTTCTATTTAGAAATCAGCATAGGCATTTGGACTTCTAGCTGCAAAGAGATGTCTACATGTCCCTAGGGATCAGGTTGTTCCTAATCAGTGTGATTCATCTTGCTACCGAGGGTCTGCGTAATTTCTTACACATTACCTCACCCTTATGTTTTCAGATGTCTGAGGAGCTCCAAAGTATTCTACAAAAGAATTTATCTTATTCATCCTTCTACATATGATGTGTCCCTTTCAAGTCCTACACTTGGCCTTAAATTTGTCAGCAACTGCTTTGCTAGAGTCTTGTTTTTATCAACGTGTCACATCCCATCACTAAACTAATGTTACACAGATTCAACACCGCATTGACATGAAGCACCTTGCTATAACTGTACTGAAGTACCTTTGATGCTTTTAGTTTCGTATTCCTTCCTTCAATCCCCTTATAGATTTCTTTAGGCAATAATGAGCTTGACTTTTGATGCTCCAGTGTTTGAAGTGCTGAACATTTGCATGCAAATAGACAGATTTCACTGCAGCAGAAAATAAGACTGGCATTTTTTGATGATTGGTGGGACTGAATCTCCTCAGCGTTTCTGCATAAGACTGAC
Organism: Lagopus leucura; assembly: GCF_019238085.1. Taxonomy (NCBI): domain Eukaryota; kingdom Metazoa; phylum Chordata; class Aves; order Galliformes; family Phasianidae; genus Lagopus; species Lagopus leucura. The sequence continues at coordinate 14,964 of NW_024964719.1, forward strand.
TAAAGAGATGTACTATCTTTACGCCAGATATGTCCCCTATAGGTAGACTATTTTGTACTCTTACAGGAATTTAGCTTCTCTGGTATTTTAAGCACAAGCGTTGAAGTGGGATGAATATTACTTGGCAGCTGATCTTCTCAACTGCTCACAAATATTCCTCAGTATGGAGAAACATTTTGTTGTATTATGTTATGAAGGTGTTATCACTTGTATCTCCAGTTTGGCCTACCTTAAATGTCCTTTACACATTCCCATTCCCCTACACATAACATACACATTACCCAGTCCCCTACATTCTATTGCCATAAAAACAGGTTACTGAAACTGCCAGAAGCTTATCAAAGAATACTATCTGGTGCTCAGGGATTAATGTTTTTAGCTGATATACATGTGTTAAGGAGCATAACATTAGGAGAGATTCACATTAGTTCAATACACACAGGAAGATGCTTATGACCTACTCCACCCATACTGCAAAGCATTTCTGTAATGACAAATGTAGCCTACAGAACAAACCTCACAGAAGGTCAATGGAAACTCCGAATGCAGACCAGAACAAGCAACAGTAGCCAAGCACAGTGGTGATGTCTGATGCACTCTCTCTCTCTCAAAAAAAAAAAGGAGGTAAGGACAGGACATGAACCTAGAGAGCAAAAAGCATCTGGCACAAATGAGCAAACATTTACCTGTAACTGATGTAAGAATCTGCAGGCCTCCACAGCAGTGAAGATGAACAAGATTTATCATAACTAGAGACAAATGACAGCATGATCAGGGCTACAAATTCTAATTTAATAATATAATCAATATAAAATGGAGTGTGCTGCTTTTACTCCAGCACATGAACTCAAGGCCTGTTCTCCCAATCCCGCCAGGTGATGTACAGACAAATATGAGGCATATGAGTACCTCCTCACTTACAGTGCCTACGCCATTCACAAGAGGATGAGTGCAGAGCTACAGCAGAGCTTTTGGTGAATATTTCAAGCTAAAATTCCAGATCCAAAGCATAATTATGAATAGATGGTCGTATCTGCCCAAGATCACAGTTCCACAGAAAGATGTCAGTAGATTCAAAGAACTTATCAAAGATGTTTTTCTTTTAAAGCTAGTGTACGTATGAACCAATGAGTCAAACTGCCCCATGTGGCTTTATTCAACAGAGGCAGCAAGAATAATTTGTACGTGGAAACCTTCTAAATAAAAATGCATACGTTGGCATGACTATATGTTGAAGAGCTACTGCACATCGGCACGAGAATTATAATATTAGGGGATTATTATGAGGGCAGTACTCCAAATTCTCAAATGCAATTTCTCAGAAATAGGAACAAATAACTCTTTCTCTTAGGTGAGCTTGCAGCACTGGCTAGTAAAAAAATTTTCTGAAGAACTGGAACAAATAAAAGTTGCTTCTGTCGCACTCCTCTTTTCCCAACTTTTCAAGAATATTGCAGGCCTAGAAAATTTACCAGTTTGACTGATGGATTTTATTTCATCTGCATTGTTCTTCATTTTTTGTTTTTACCTTGAGTCTTTTCTACTTATATCTTTGGTTTTGTTTTCTGATCCTTTTTCCTTTTCTTCCTAAGTGCTTCAAAATTAACATTAAAAAAAAAAAAAAAAGGTAACAGGACAGGGGGATACAGCTTTCAAGAACACGGACAAATGCTATGAGAGGAGTACAAAATTTGGCACATAGCCTTATGTTACGTCAGTCATGGTTCAACATGAACCTAGCTTAAGCCACCTGGAGTATGTTTCCTCTCTGATATACTGCAGGCATACCTAAATTGATGGAGCTAGACCTGCTAAAAAGTAAAGTCCTCAAGTGTTAGGCTCTCTGGGTGGTTCCCCATGCCATCCAGTGGTGGTCATGAAAAACTGAGATCTTTGGCAGAAAAGGCCACTAAAATTATATAGTATATTAAAATTCTCAGTGACTTTTCTGCCCATGAAAATGCAAGAATTTTAGTATAATCCCTGATCAACAGACATTCAAAAGGATGAGAGTAAAAATTAACTCCAAATTTTATAGTATTATATAGTCTATTTGAAAACCTGTAAGATCCGAAGTTCTTCCTTTCCCTTGTTGCCAGGGTTTGTGTTTTGGAATTTCGTAAGCATCAATTCTTTACAGTTTTGCAACTTTCTCTTCTAAGGTCTTTCTTCTGTCAGCTCGACAAAGACCATTTTCTTTATATACACTTCATATATTGTTTTTTCTCTTCCTCCTCCCCCCCCCTCCCCCACCCCCCCCCCAGGCCTTCTCTCTTCTGTGCTCCTAATTTACACACAGCAATGTTTTACACTTCCTTGCTATTATTTTCCTATGTATCTGTCCCATTTCGTAAGGAATACATCCATGCTGCCTACAAGGTTGCCTGAGGGAGACCTCCAGCATCCTTCCTACTCTATATATGATATGATTGTCTAATCACTTCCTCTCTCTTTCAGTTTTCTCTTCAGTCTTACATCACCCTTCCGTGCTCTTACCACTATCAAACTGCTAAATTGTTTCTGTGAACAGCTGGGAGGCACATATATTTTTTTAAAATTAATATTCGTTCAGGACAGGGGATGTTGCTGACCTCTCTCAGAGTACTAACTCATATTCAAGCCCAAGAATTGCTGACTCACAGTATTTGAGACTAAGGAAATGTGACTGTGGATGCAGTCTGCTTTTGAGATTTCTAAGAAACTGAGGATGATGGCATTTCATCAGTATTAATACTGCTCTGGTCTTTAGAACACAGTGCATTCTGATTAGTACAGCTTGGTACACTACGATTTTTATTTGCTTCAAAATCCTAACCTCAGCTTAGTAAGGAGTTGCTGGTTATGGCATAAATCACTGTGACAGCAATCATGTAAAGACTACTTCATAATCAGGCAAGGAAGCAGCGGGTGTAAAATCAGCTGTCAGGACAATAAAGGATGAAAAAAACTGGAAAATCAATGTCTACATAGAGCTAGTAAGTGTTACTGAAACATGTATATTTGTATATTATTTGACAGGCATACATACATTTTCCTCTACACACGTTTATCCAAAAAAATCAGTGTGCAAGCACACATAGGGCAAGACATTGTCTCAAGAGCATGAAGGGAGGTTTTTAACTTCTAGCTTTACAGGCCAGGGCAGGCACAGAGGTCAGAGTCACAGTTAGCTGAGAGCTTCTGTTCTCAGTTTGGCTGGGCAGAGGGGGAAAAGGAGTCACACAACCAAGCACTGGTAGCACAGCTCTTCAGACAGCAGTAACCCATATGAAAAACAGGTTTCAGAAAACAGCTCAGGAGCTCATTGTGTTCTTAACATTGGGTTCTAACTGACTGTGCTTTCTCCAACACAGGTGCATTTAAGCCTTTTTTTTTTTTTTTTTTTTCCTCTTGGGCCAAAGCTGCTGTCCTGGTCTAATTATCGCAAGCTCAAACAAAAGTTCAAAACAACAGATCAGTCAACACAAACATGGTAATTGCTCAACACCAACACTTCTGAATGAATATTTAAGAAGTCTATTTGATGACTTAAGTCATATTTATCACACAACAGTTTTTTGCTCCTCTATCAGTCCACTCAGATTTGACCACGTTATTTTTAGCAAATAAGACCCGGGATAAAAAAGGAAGACCCATTTTACTGCACTGAATACTGTACTACCCAAGAACTGCAGCTAGCTACTTGCAGTTTACTATCAGGTCTGAAATCAGCTTACACTGACAGGAAGAGAAATTGAGGTTCTCGCATTAACCTGTCAGCTTCTTCCTCACCAAAGCACTGCAGCTTCAGGGTTGAACAGTCTTTAGTCATAAATACCAACAGCTCTGCAAACATCTGCATAACGAATCATCATCTACCCTCCCATGTTTTCTGTCACCACTGAAGTTTGAGGAAAAATTCCTGACTAGATCTGTTTGTTTGCTTCACTGCAAAATGACTTTTTTGAAAAAAAAACTAGCATCTTTTTGTTGTTGTTACACACAAACAGAATGGAGAAACACAGCCTGGTTCATAATCAGCTGTCCAGTAGAAACATTTTCCTCCATTTTCAGTGGACTTCTTTTTTTAAACTTCTAGATCCCTAAAGATGACTTTCGGGTTTGTTTTTATTCACCAGTTTGAAGCACTTGCACAAAGCAAGACAGGGCAAAGTTACCTCAGCACAAACTGCTTTCACAACCAGCCTAGGCCAGTACACGGAAATACCCCACGATGGCTCTCCTGCACTGCTAGATATGGCATGTAATGGGACAAATCTTTCTTACGTATTTTTAAAGGCCAAATTTTAGCCTGCTCTCCATTTCAATTCTGTTCACATAAGTGAAACTTACTGAAGAGCAATTGAACTAGAGGCTGAGATTCACACAAGTCACCTGTCAGCCCTTTCAAGCTCTTTTTTCTCTACAGCAGGTAGCTTCACACCATTCTGACCCAAGGTAAGGGCTTTGATGCACAGAACAAACAAATAAATAGAAGTGTGTGTAGAAAGGCCCATCTGTAGGTCAGGAAAAAAAGATAAACTTCAAGAAAAGAATCCATGGCCTAGAGGTGGGTCCCACATTCTCGTTTACAAAACATTACAGCCTTGATCCATAACCTATGCCCTTTTAATCCTGCTCTTGTATCCCTGAGGAATAGTTATCCTTTGTCTCTCTTAGAGTTGGAGCTGTGAATGTAGGGAGATCAAATCTTTGTAAAATGCTTCACCCATGTGTGGCAGTATTACAAAGGCAGCTTTCCATGACTGTATTTTTCTATGGGAGCAGTATTCTTTTCCCCAAGCAGCAAACATTTGCCAATTAACTCTTATCGTTATAAAACACTTGGAGGTCTTGGACTGCATACAAGGTGCAAAATACCCAGAAAGTAAAAGCACACACACAGATAAAAACATTTGCCAAAAAATCCTCCTGTAAACTTTCATTACAAAAATTAACCATTTATTTAGACCTGCGGGACCAAATGCTGCTTAATGAGACATTATACAAACATTATAAAACAATGAGTTAGTCACACAGCATTCTTTCCTCTGCAACAAGCCAGCTAAAGGTTGTGCTCAAAAAGATGTCTGTTTAACCTGACATGGGTGCACATACAAGACAAACACAAGAGAGTGGATGGAAGAATGAAGACAAGAGAAGATTTTGTAAGAATCTAGGCAAAATCCAGCTAAGATAATAGTGGGAAGAGTTCTTCTCTTAAGAAGAACTAGTTTTCATTTCAAATTAGAATAGTAAAATTGATTGATAACAATGTGAGATTGAAATGCAAATGGAAAGACATGCAATGGAAACAGACGATCCTACCTTGTTACACATGCATTATTTGAGGAAGGAAAGAAACTGAGCTCAAATCTATGCTTTGCTGCTCACAGCATTTGCTGTCTGGCAAATACACATGAACTGTGTGAAAATGTTTAGGGATTTGACATTCATTGGCAAGGAGGAAGCTCATCCTCTGCACTCCTTGCAGTTGCTGAGTCAGCCAACACACCCCTACTCAGGTGTCAGTGGTCTAAATGATGACAATACCCTTACTGACAGCTTAATCCCAGGAAATCTCTGTTGAATTATTAGCTGAGGCTCCAACATCCACAACTGCATACTGCTCCTCAAGCAAACTGAAGATTTCCTAGTTTCCAATTCAGGCAGGGAGGATTCTGCAACCATTAAACTCTGCTCAAAAGTCCAAACTTACTTTCAGTACAGGATTTTTTTAAACATATTCACCACCAGTATAAGGCCTCAGTCAAAGGAGCAAAGTGTCCAGTCCTTCAGGTGATTAGAACTGGGTTGTGTCCATAACAATTATTAACTGCTGCAAAATGCCACCTAGACCTTGAAGGAAAGTATTAAAAATACAAGAAAATGTTGCAACAGTACTTCATCCTCCCCTCTTCTGGCTGGAAAGCTGGCCTGTTCAGCATTCAGTCTCTTACAGATACAATCATTTATATAAGAAAGGAAAACTTGTTCTTAACTCATCTGCCTGTATTACCAAGTGCTTTTTTTAGTCCAGTAGCCAGATGTCTATTTGTAGGCTGCTAAGTGATGTACATTGAGTATATGCTGTGTGCAGCTCTTGCAAATTTTATATGCTGGCTGCACAGAGAATGAATGCACGCTGATGATGCTCCAATAGCAACAAACCCAATTACCTAAGCCACTAACTCCCAGTAAGGAAGCAGAAATACAGCTGTTACTTCACTACCTTAAAGAAACATTTGCTGTTTTGATCTCAGACTACTGTACAGTGAAATAAATGACAGATTCATATTAGTGAAGAACTGGCCTATAAGTTGAAATCGCTTCTTTTAATAATTGTTAATTTCTTGTACTCCAGAGCTTGTATTCCAGAGCACCCCAAATGCAGGAAAGCAGACAAGAATCCAGCTACTTCATGCATGTGAGTAACTTATGAGATGGAGCCACAGGGATGAAAAGTCTGGGGAAAAACAAATTTCAGATTTGAAACCAAGGACATTTCTGAGTCATCCTGCAGTAAAAAACTGAGTCCTGTCACACACAGCCAGAATGAATTTGGTGTAAGGAACAGGTGAGAATGACTGCAGAGGAATTACTTCATAAAATGATTTTGGTCATAAGCAATGTGCGGAGGTCAGCTAGCCCAAACACCTTTTCTACGCAGTGCTAACTTCAGATTTTGAGACCCTGGGCCTTGTCTCTCTGAGTTCCAGTGTTCAAGGTCTGCTTTGAAAGTAATGCCTCCCATTTTAGAGTGGTGGGCCTGTACACGTACAAGAACAAGATGACATTATCACTGCAGGAAACAGCTGCAGTTCTACAGACTGAGGGCAGTTAGAAATTTAGCCGAGAGCCTCACTTAATAAGTTCATATTGCATTTCAGGGCTCACATGCACATGTCATTTTCTGACATCACTGCATAATTCTGCATCCACAAAATTGCTGAGTCTGTACATAAGGGAAGAACTTAAAGCTGGGACTGGAAAAAACAGGAAAATCAGAGGAAGATCAGAGGAAGATGAAGAACAAGCTCGTTCTTCTGTTCACTGAGTATGTACCCTACAAAATACTTCTTCCTGTCATGAGTGGCAGATAAAGTCTCACACTGCATCACAGAATTAATTAATCATTTAATTATCATAGAAACATTAGGGTTGGAAAAGATCTCTAACATCATCTAGTCCAATCATCCACCTACAACCAACGCTATCCATTAAATCCTGCTCCTTACTATCACATCCACACATTTCTTGAACACCTCCAGGGACAGTGACTCAACCATGTGCCTAGGCACCTGCTAGCACAACTTGAGGCCATTTCCTCTAGTTCTATTGCTAGTTACCCAGGAGAACCAACCCCCACCGTGCCACAACCTCCTCTCAAGGAGCTGTAGAGAACAATAAGGTCCCCTGAGATTTCTCTTCTGCAAACTGAACAATCCTAGTTTCCTCAGCCACCCCTCATAAGGCTTGTGCTCCAGTCCCTTCACCAGCCTTATTGCTCTTCTCTGAACACACTTCAGACCTTGATGTCTTCCTTGTAATAAAGACCTTGTAATAAAGAACACAGTACTCAAGATGCAGCCTCATGAGAGCTGAGTACAAGAGGCCAATCATCTCCCTATTCCTGCTGGCTCTGCTATTTCTGATACAAGCCAGGAAGCCAGTGGCCTTCTCCAGCTATCCAGGCACACTGCTGGCTCATGTTCAGCTGACCTGAGGGTACTGGTTGATGCTCTTTTTCCTCTGCACAGTCATCCAGCCACTGCCTAAAGCCTGTAGCACTGTGCAGGATTGTTGCGGCCAAAGTGCAGGACCTGGCACTTGGTCTTATTGAACTTCACCCCGTTGGCCTCCACCCAATGATTCAGCCGGTCCAGATCACTCTGTATGGCCTTCCTAACCTCAGGAAGTTGGATAATTCCTCCCAACTTGGTGTCATCTGCATACTTACTAAGGGTGCATTCAATCTCTTCATCCATCTCTTCAGCAATAAAGATACTGAACAGGATAGGACCCAGTACTGACCCCTGGGGATCACCACTCATGACCAGTCACTGGATTTAACTCCATTCACCATCACTCCCAGTAATTCACCTGTGCTACTGGAAGGGCTGGAGCCTTGCTCCATCTCTCCTAGACCCCATTTAAGAGCTGACTGCCACTGAGGAAGGATCTCTTCCTGGAGATCACTCCTCATGGAGAACACTGTGAGCCTACAACATCAGTAAGCATTTTCCACTTATTATCTTTCTATTACAATAATCCTACTTAGCCTAAAAATCTGTATGCCAATTGATTTTACACCTCTGTACGCTCATTGATTGTACACCTGGTTGTTTCATAAATGCCTCACGATCTCACTCAAGATGATCTGTTCCATAAACTTTGCCAGCACTGAGTTCTTGGCTGACAGGCCTGTAGTTCATCGAGTCCTTCTTATGACCCTCCTTGCAGATGGGAGCCATGCTGGCAAGCCTCTAGTCCTCTGAAGTTGACCAGGAATGCTGATCGATGGTAGAAAACTGTGGGAATACAAGAAAAACTGTTCGGAGTAGCAGCTGTGGAGCAAGATAAAGTTATAGGAGCAAGGGAAAGTTGTAGGGGTGGATGTGAAAGCTAGAAAAAGAAAACTGGTGAAGGTATATAAGTGATGTTAGAACTTGTAATAAATGATTTGGATCGTTCATATCTGAGTCCGTGCATCAGGTGCTGCAAAAGGTGCCCACTGCATGGGGCAAACCAAGCCGAGGCTGAGTGAGCCCGGCCCGGCACCGCCACCTGGCTGAACGATGGAGAGATTGGCGCCCGCAGCGTTCTGCAGGACAGAAGGCGAGCGGTTGGGAACGATGGGCAGTTCGCTAACGATGCAGCAGCAAGGAAATCTTGCAGCATTATGGTTAGCTTTAACGTTTCAGAATCAGCCTGTATCTACCTCAGCATTAGCTACTTTTCTCAAATGGATAAGCAAAAACGTCCCTGAATTTGGATTCTCCTTTGATGGAGAGCTTTGGGACAAAACTGGCGTAAAACTCCGCGAGGCTTCTATTCCTATAGACAGAACGGCTGCTAAACTTTTACCCGGCAACGAATAATGGAAGGGCTTAAACAAATTCAACAAGGAAGAATTCCTTCCGACTATTCCCCATCGCCCTCCCTCCCACCGCCACCGCCACCCCCACCGCCACCGCCACCGCCACCGCCCCTCGCTGCAGAAAGCAGCTCCGACCCCACCCCTAACCGTAGGGAAGAGAGATCGCAACCCCGCCTTTGCTGTTGCCCTTTGGCTCCGCTGCCGTCACTCGTCGCGCCGCTCCCGCCCTCCGCCCGGCCCACGTCGCTCGCCGCGATGCTGCCTTCCTCCGCGCCGCCTACGTCGCCGCCTGCTGCTGCGTCTCTGCAGCCTGCGTGTAACTTGGCTAAAGACAATAACGGGCCTGCATAAGGCCACGAGAACTTACCTCCGAGAATGGGGGGGTTAGACACGTTACAGGCATTCCTCATTCTCCCACTGGACAAGCTATCACAGTCACTTCTCTCTTATTGGTATTCCGCACTGCCACTCTTCTAGGATCGCCCATTGGTCAGCGAGGAGGCGGGACCTCCCACTGAGTGCACTTATTCCGCAGGCGGGGGAGGCGGGGTGGGTTCTCTGCTCGGCTCTGCGCTGATTGGTTGTGCCGCCCCAAAGGGCATAAGCGATCTGCGTGTGTGTGGGGCGAAGCGGGAAGGGGCGAAGCGGGAAGGGGCTGGGAGAAATATTGCCTGGAGGCAATAGGTAGGCACTGGGAGTGTATGCAAGGTGGGCTAGAGGATATCGGGGGTCACCGGCATGTAGTGGGACCACTGCAATAGGGAAACGGGAGTGACTGGGATTTACTGGGAGCCGCTGGGAATGTGGGTGGGGATACTGGGAGGTGCTGGGATGGTGAAGGGTGGTTAATGGGAGGTAGCTGGGAGTCAGCAGGCGGCTCTAGCTCCATGCGTTGGCTGCCCTGTCTATTCCCTTCTTCAAATCAGATTTTCAAAGCTATGTACCATGGGTGTGGGTTTTCTTTACTGACCTTGTCAGCACACTGCCCACCTTTTAGTATCTGCCAGGTGGGGTAATTTCCTTCTTGTCGAGAACTTCCTCCTGATGGAGTAACTGGCAGCTTCTGGAGAGCTGCTGTGATCAACAACTGGACCTAATATTTTCTGTGATTCTTCTTTTAATGGAGGAGACAAGTGACTGCACTGGTTCAAATGGGTGACCCAGCATGCTGCTGTTTGAGATTGGGCTACCCCGATTTAGGAATGCACGTCAGGGCTTGCACCCACCCCTATATATATATGTCCACTTGATTTAAAAGGGGATTATAAACAGGAGGGAAATCAACTTTTTATTTGGGTAGGCAGTGATAGGACAAGGGGTTTTAAGCTCAAGGAGGGAAGGTTTAGATTAGACATCTGGGGGAAGTTCTTTACACAGAGAGTGGTGAGGTGCTGAATCAGGCTGCCCGGAGAGGTTGTGGATGCACTGTCCCTGGAGGTGTTCAAGACCTAGTTGGTCTTGAACCTCTGGGCAACCTACCTAGTACCAGATTTGGAGGTTGGTTGTCCTGCCTGTGACTTGGGGGTTGGAACTTGGTGATCGTTGGTGTCCCTTTGAACCCAAGCCGTTCTATGACTCTATAATTCTGTGACCTGCTAATTGTACTTTCAGTGGTGCTTTTTTTCCTTTTGATCCTAGTGCTGTGGATTTCCCAGTGGTTGTTGAGGCTAAGGTAATCATAAATACAGGTTTTAGCATTATTTCTAGGAACAGAAAATGCCCAATAGCTGATCACATCACAACAGAAGTTAATATGCTGATATTGAAGAGTGGCAGTTTTGTTCCCTTCACTGCTTAACTAATTTTGCTCTGAAGTACAGAGCAAAGGATGTGTGAACTGTTTTGGAGCTGTGTGCCTGCTTGCATACTGTGGCAGTGAGCACTGCAGAGAACTTTATAATGTGCAGCAGCTCACGACACAGAAGATAACTGTGAACTTCCTGTCTGTTTCCTTCCTAGATGACACCAGGCCTTCCCATAAGCTCCGTGAAAATGATGAGAATGACTTCCAAGGCTGTGAGTTGTGGCTGATGAGAGAAGCTAAGAAGAGCAATCTCAAAACTAATTGGTAAACTAATACAAGCCTTCAGATTTATATATTTTTTTCTAACTAATACGTCTGACCCTTAGTTGTTTTAGTGGACCAATGTTTTTATGTTGCACTGTGCAAGGTAGAGAATCCTTAGGATTTGGTACGCTTACATTGATGCTGCTCTCAAACAGACTGTTTTTGCTTTATATTATGGGCAATGACTTTCTTATGATTTGCTCATGTCAAATGACATTAATGCTTAGACTTAATCACAGTGATGAATATAAATGATTTATTATGAGGGCTGCATTTCTGAATAATAAAAAGTTTGCTGTCTACAGTAAAGTTTCTGAAGTTATGGTTCCCATCCTACTAGGAAAGTCTGAACCTTTCTGTTGTAATATGGGAGGTGTATACGATGTGTATCTCTGCAGGAGTGCTTCCCTTTGTTTTGCTGACTGGTTTTGTCAGTGTCAGTCTTGCGCTCTGGGGAGCACATGGATGCTTGAGAAATTGAACTTGGAGAGGGTGTGGGGTGTAAGATGTGTACTTGAGAGGAGTTTTTGCCTTGCAGTGCTTTTAGAGTTGAATGTAAGTTCTACGTATGAAGTATTTAAATAATATCTTGTTTCTCTGTTGTTATTGACATTCCCTATGACCATGTCTTGAAGAGAAATAGTGGAGAAAAACATTTCTAACAAGCTGTAGAGCCATTGTTAATATGTAATATGTAACAAGGCTAACTGTTGTAGAGAGCTCTCACAGCATGAGTGTTCTTTTCAGCAAGACTACAGGCAGCAGTGGGCTTAAGAATGAGAGAAACAAGCGTCTGTCTTGAACTTTCATACAGAATATTTTTCCTGGAGGGCTGATAAAACCAATCAGAGCTATTTCCTTTGGCAAACTGAAACTGAAGAGTTCAGTAATAGTTGTGAAAGATTTATTTATGTATATGTGTGATTACATTATGTTTCAACACATACTGATTTCTTGAAATGGATTTTACTTTTTGCTTTATAGATAAGGAATGAATGGGCATTTCACAGGAAATGGATCAAGATATGTCTCTTTTTTTTTTTCTTCTCAAAAGTGAAAGTTTCTTTGTTATCACATGTGATTTGCTTGTCTGATTTTTCTCTAGAACAGAGACCTTAATCCTGTGAGTTCTGGTCCTGCCCATGGCAGGCTTTGAAGCAAGATGATCTTTGAGGTCCTTTTCAACCCAGGCCGTTCTATTATTTGCTTACTGACCTCTTGTGGTAGTTGCAGGCATGAAAAACTAACAGGATCAGACCCTTAGATATTTTTTTTTATCTGAAATTTGTATTTGAACCCTGTACGCCAGTGTGTGCTAACTATATATGGCATTTGAATTGAAGCTGCAGTTGAATCATACAAATTCATCTTGTTATTGGCTGGAAAATAGCTTATTTTATAAGTCAAAGATCTAAAATTCCTTACAATTCTCAAGTGAAGTTCCAGTGGATATAAGGGCCCTAAATTATTGATACACAGCTCCAGATTTTTATTACATTTTCTGATTTACCTTTTCCATAAGGTAGGAGCTTTGCATTTTACCTGTGCAAAAGTCAATACCTCATTCAGAACATGAGTTGGAGAGAGGGGCTGTTTCACCTGAGGTAATACTAGGCTATCACTGTTTGCTTCCTCACATGCCTCTCTTTGGAAGCTTTCTTCTGTTTGAGTTATGTCATGCTGAAGTGTAACCTTAAGTGTGAGTTCAATATTCATTTCTTTGTTGCTGCTTTGAGGCTCAGAAGCAATTGCAGTAGGAGAGTTAAAGAAAGAAGATAAAGTAAATTAAAAGTTAAGCTGAGAAAGCTGCTGATTCTACTTTTTTTCCCCATGCACAACTTAGCAGAAACTGGATCCCTTCTGCTTCAGATTAGTCAGTCAGTGGCTGTTAGAAAAGTTCTTTTAGTTGTTGTACTCAGTTTTGTCGTTTGTCCTTGACAACTTCTGTAGTTATTTCATTCAGTGATTAGTTTTAGCAGAATAATACAGAAAATTGAGTACTATGGTTAACTGTGACATGACGTAGGAGGGGAGAAAAAAACAATGGCTACAAAAAAGCTTGAGTGTAATGAGCAGCCATTTGTCAAAAATCCTCACAGTTTGGTATTTTTGGAGCAAAGTGAGGGTTGGAGGTACAGAAGGACAGGAGAAACTGATGATTTGCCCACAGTAGCGGCAAAAACTGGAGCCCTTCACAATACTGAAATGCTTCATATTTGGCTGTAAACTTCAAAAAATATGCTACTTTGTAAAGTAGGAAGTGTAAGTGTAAGTGTTTGTAAGTGGAAGGTAAACAGCATTTTTTAAACATGTACCAAAATACCAACATTCTATCAGAACCCTGACATTTCTGAAACACCAAATGGCTATGGAAACCCATCATTGCACTGAATTGCCTTTTTTCCTTTGAACAGTAATTTGGAAAACAGCTACTTTTCCCTTTCTGAGCGCAGCCTGTGATGCAACGAATATCACACTGGAGTAGGCACGTGTACCTGGTCTATCAGAGCGCTTATTTCCAAATATCTGTTATTATGGTCACTAGGGTTTAGCAGGTGTTGACTGCCACACTTAAGAGTTTTGCCTTTCTGGTGCCCAGCTGTATGGGAACTGCTGAATCATGACCTGAACCTCTGATCACCTGAGGCAAGCAATGAATCAGCCCTGGGAGCACAGGTGAAGGCAGTTCTCCTCTGCTGCTGGAAGGGGTGGCTCCACCTCTCCTAGACCCCACGTAAGTGCTGACTAGCAGTAGGGAAGGATCTCTTTCTGGAGATCACGCCTTTTGGAGTTTTCCAGTGAGCCTAGGACAAGTTAGTCCCGTATCTGTTCTTTTAGGTGTGATAACCTACATAGCCAAACTTTCTCATGTATTACTTAATTATAGCGCTGTGTATCCATAGATTATACACCAGTGTAGAGATTCTACCTGTGAGAGCAGTGGGAATGTTTTGCTGGTTGTAAGTGAGCAGGAAGAGGAAAAATGTGGCTTTCTCAGCATATACCATTTCTGCTAGCAGGAAAACGTGTTAACCCTTCTTTGAGAATGGAATGTTGTCTGAAAGGAGGTGAGCAATGATTTTATTTAATAGAGTTTAGGGAAGAGTCAAACTTGCAGCTGGATAAAATCTGCTTTGTCAGTTGAGGGAAGAACATTCTGGTTACTTACTGGTGTTTCTCTTTCTGCTAGGAGGACTGTAGCTGTCTGATAGGAGTGGTGTAAACAGGTAGTGTGGTTGCTTTAAGATGGGGGACAAAACTTGTAATCAGGTTTTTCTTACACTGGTGAGATGTTTTTCAGCTCATTATGAATAATATGACCTATGAATAATAGATACGATTACTTAGTAAAGTAACACACAAGCATTCAGTAGGAGGAATGCTATTCCTACATTTCTCTGGTGCTTTGCAGGGCATTTCAGCACGCTGTTTGCCTTGGCCAATATTCTTCTCACCTCAGAAGAGATTCTTTTCATTGTCACTTCCTGTAACCTCTGTGCCAATGGCAGACAGCCTGCTGGGGGCACCAGTTCTGTGTCAGGGATCGCTCTCTGTCTATCAGAGAGGGGCTGGGACTTGCTGTTTAGATGGGCAAAGGGGCAGCAGGAGGGAGCAGCGGCTGGAAGGCTGTTGATTGCTGGTTGCCTAGTTTTGCACAAAGTGAGGCTGTTGGCAAGGTGGCTTAAGCTGTAGCATTTAAAAGTGCCAACTTCCTTTATTTACTACTGTGTGTTTTCTTGGTGTGCCACAATGCTGTGTATATAGGTGTACAAGAGGCAATTTTCTCAATTCTGCAGCTTGTCATGCTTGAAAACGTAGCGACAAATAGCACCTTCTGTTAAGTTTCCTTAGAGAAGTGGTTGTATTTCCACATAAGAAATGAATAAGAGGGCATGTAAAATGAATTAAAGTGTATTGCAACTGTGGACAGCAGACAAGGAAAATTGGGAAAGTTGCACCCAGGCAGTAGAACAGGTATAGAGGCTGGAGTGAGAAAGTTCTGTCATCCTCCTGCATCACGGGCTTTACTTGTTGCAGATATAAATGTAAAAAGTGTGACGAGAGAGATCTGTACTCTGCAGTATTACACTCAAAATATGAACTTATGGGAAATTCCTGAAGTGCAGTGTTAATGGAACAAGCCACAGCATTAGCATCACTGGATGCCTGTGACAATTTGCTGTCACTTCTGTGCCAGCCCACCCCTGTTGCTGCCTGCACTCCCAGCCAGCAGCTGATGTGCTCAGGTGATCTCTTGCCTGCTCCTGGGAGCTGAGGGCATTCGCAGTGACCTGGCCACTTCCCTGGCTGGGTTAGGTTTCCCTGGCCAGCTGGGATTTGGCCAGGCTTCTGGGTAGTCATTGATATAGCAACATGAAGTGATGCTGAGGAACTATCAGATGTTAAAATTTCTGTTATAATCAGAGAGTTCAAACGCACAGCTGTGCAAAGAGGGAGCTGATGGTGCTCCTTCCTTCAATGGTGAAAGAAATGCCAGGCAAGGGCAGAGTGGCTAAAATAAAAACTGCATGCATGGTTGGTTGTTCTTTGTGTGCAGGAGTGACTGCCATGTCCTGTGCTAGCAGGAGTACTGGGAAGGTGCAGTGCTGAGTGGTGTGGTTGTGGTACTTTTGATGTTGGCATTACCACATGCACCTAACAGGGACCCTCAAATTTAGGGGTAAGAGGAAGGAATGGTCTCCTTGTTAGTGGTTACAGTGCTCAGGCACTGAATGGTAAAATCCTGTTGGTGTTGATCACAGTTGCAGACACCTCAGACAAGTGAAGGTTTGTAGCTGTTAGCTGAACAGGGAGGATTGTGATTGCAAACTTTTCACTGTTGGAATACTCATTTTCTTCAGAGAACACGTGCAGTGAACAGAGCTCTGTTGTACTGGGGAGCTGGGGCACCTATCGTGCGTGGATTTGCAACTTGCACAGCACTGGGGACTTCAGGGGAATTTCACAGAGCTTTAGCTTTGAGCAGTTTGATACCAGTGGAAAAGAAGGAAAGGTGAGGAATTGGCTTGCCTTAAGCTGTGCTGTGTTTCAGGCACATGGTGGCAGGTTGCTGTCACTTTTTTCCTTCAGAGCCCTGGCAGCAGACTTCTCTGCTGCACCCGAATGCAATCCCTGTGTGGTTTATATCCCTCTGTTTCTCTTGCCTCTTGTGAAACCCTATGGCTTGTCTTGTGGGAATTTCCAGTAAGACAGTGAGTGGGAGAGAAAGGAACACCACTGATTGTCCTATTGTGCAAATTCAGCATGAAATGGGCAGTGTGGAAATGGCTAACAGGGCTGTGAAGGCAGATCTTAAATGCTGTTCTTAAGCACCTTGGTCTGAAGAAGCAGTGGCACCAGGGAGAGAGGAGAGCAAGGGAACTGAATGTGGGGAGTTTGATCTGATTTTGCTGTCCTGGAGCTCTTGCAGCACAGAGCCAGTGTCTGGAAGTTTTTCTCAGTTAGCTTCTGGGAAACTGAGATACCTGGAACTGTTAGGCCTTGACTGGGGATCCACCTGTGGAAAGAGCAGATCATTGGAGCAAGGGAAGTAGCACACAGCCTTTCAGAAGTTCCTCTGTGCTTGGTGTAAGATCCATTTTGTTTGCTGGCCCAGAATAACAGCAGTGCTAAAATAAAAGCAGATGAAAGAAAGCCTTACAGATAGCACTAAATGTTAATGTGACAATAAAGAATGAATCGACTACCATTAAACAGGCAGTGATTTCTTTGCAGAATTAGCAGATGTAATTCGGAGGGGCTGTGTATGTATTGCATTTTTGTGTCCTGTCTTTCAGATTTTAAAGATGGGGATAATGCAAGCTGTGGCCCTGCTTGCAGAGATTAACTTGCGGCCTTTTGGAAGGTTTTGTGCTGAGCAAATCAGCCTGAGAGGGGAACTGATGAGGGATGAAGAAATAGGTGGGAACAGGACTGGGGGGTGTCCCAGCAGTGGGTTTCTACCTCAGCAGAACTGTTCTCATTGATTTATTTTAATTTCCACAAATCTTGCGTTAATTAGAGAAATGAGGAGCCTGTGTAGGAAGGAAAGTGCCACATTTTATGGTGCTCTGAACTGCAGTTAACAGTACCTGGAATGCTTCCTTTTGGATGGGGAGACATTTAGTAAGATTTTTTGTTTTTTCAAATCAGAATGCTTCATAATATACTTCCTTTTCACTGATCTTTCATAGTACTTCATGAAAAATTATCTTAGAATTATAAATTAATATTATTGCTAAAAGGAATATGTAATCACCTTGCAGTTTTATCTGCACATAGAATTTTCTAAACATCTATGTACATGTTTCTTTTTTACACAGATGGAGCTGCATGGAACATAGATTTGGATGCATCTTTAGTCAGGTGCAGGGACATGTAATGCTCCTCTTAGGTGTCGTGCTGACAGGAGCAACAGAAAGCAGTAGACAGGTAACTTTTTAAAGGATTGCATGCTTTTTATTTTCTGTATTTTTATTTTTTATTTTTCATTCATAGTCATAGAACCATTAACTGGACAAAATCAGTTTTTGCCACCTGGACTTTCTGTGAGCAACTTTGTCCACGTGCCTACCTCGAGCATTCCCGCCACAGGCAGCTTAGTACTATCCCAAATTCAGGCATTGAAAATCAGTATGAAGCATCTGTAAGACCCCTGCAGAGTAATGGTGAGAGTTACCCAGGCACCCTCCTTTGGAAAGCTGAAGTGTCTGTAAGCTCTTAAGCTGTGCCATAACTCCTCCCGTTGTGCTGACTCAGCTCTCCCTGTCTTTTGTGTGGAGGAGCTGGACTTGCATTCCTTCCTGTTTTCTTGCCTATCTGCTGCCTGCTTTGCATGTGGCCCAATGAGCCTTTTATTCCTCACACCCAGATTTGCATGTGTAGATAAGGGCACCTCTTTATGTATGTTTATTTTCTGGTTGTGGTGTCAGGCTGAGTGACAGCTCACAACTGAGCTTGTGGTTAGCGAGACACAATAGCTGGAGATGCAGTTCTGTGTGTCACTAAAACATGAGCTTCATTGCTGCCATGAGCAAAGAAACAGTTTGTGTCTTTTATTTCTGTGTTTGGCTGAGCAGTTAGAGCAGGGTAAGGAGGCTGATTTGGACATGCTGCTTTCAAAATACAGTGCTGTATGTGTAGCAGTGCTTCTCGTGTGAAAAATTCTGTAACTGTGAGATATAAATTGATTCTTTGGAATCTGTTTAGTTGACTTGTGCTGGTTTCTTTCTCCTACTGAATCCTTCCAGCACACTTCTGTGCATAGCTGTGGCTTTTGCTTCCTCCTTTCACAGCATCACGGCCCATTCCAGTGCTTGACCACTCTTTCAGAAGAGTAGTATTTCTCAAAGTCCAGCCTAAATCTCCTTCTTTCTTTGTTGTGTTTCACACTTTGCAAGCTGTGAATTGCCAGGGAACAGTTCAATGTGCTCTGGAGTTTAGGGGCACAAACTCCCAACAAACACCATGTGGTTTCAAACCTCAAGTTCAGAAAGATGAGAGATTTGCAGTGCTCTGCCTGGTGCAGGAATGATGTGCTCTGCAAGGCGCTTTCCATGAAGGCCTCAGATTTCTGCTCAAACTCCTCTACATCAAAACCAACCCAACACCTTCTGCTTGTTGTACCTGGAGGTATCGGTTGCAGGAGTTGCTGCATTTTGTGTAATAACATTTAGTCAGCAGTGTAACGTTAATGGGTTCCTATGCTTTCAGTCATTTAAAATATCCTTGCAAATGCTTTTACTGAGGGAAATGTTTCATGTTGTTTTTTGGAAAATGAAACAGTTGACTTGTGTACCTCAAGGCCGTTTTCATTTTTTCCTGGACACAGTGCAGTTCTTGCTTGCCCCCTTGCCCTGTGCTCCTGCTGTGGGGTGGCTCTGCACCATGCAGTCCTTCGCTCACACCACCCTTCCCAGTGGGATGGAGGAGAGAATCAGGGGAGCAAAAATACAGGACTCATGAGTTGAGATAAAGCCATTTTCTACGATAGTGAAAATAATAGTAGTTATGACTATATTTATGTAGCGTGTTTGTGTCTGTATGACAAGTGATGCACCAGGAATTGCTCACCATCCCCAAACGATGCCTAGCTAGCCCCCAGGTAGTGGAAGAGCATGAGATGGACTCCCACCTCCTTCGAAACTCTTTCCACTTCATGTCATGTGGTATGGAATATCCTTTGGCCAGATTGAGTCAGCCATCCTTATTCTATTCCTTGTGCCCTTCACTGACCGTGGCCTTGGCTCTGTGTCTAGCTCTAATTTATAGGAGGAAGAGGAGGTTCTTTGGTATATGTATACCTGACATGAGAGAGATTAAGAAACACCAGTCCAAATACTGGTTTGACCAGTTTATTACAAATCTTAAATAGGGAGACAGGGAAAGGGAGGCCAGTGATTATTATGAATGAGGGTGATGGGGAAGGGAAAGTGGGTGATAGGAAAGGTAGAAAAGAAGCAAGAACTGCTTAAAGCAGGAATAGTCACCACCAAGATCCAGCAGCATCCTGTTGCATGCTGTTCTGATGGTCCAAGGCAAAAGTGCAGCGGAGAGCAGCAGCAGCATGGCTGGCCTTAGGCAGCAAGCAGGTACAGCAACAGAGCAAGTCCAGGAGGAAGGAGCAGGTCTCAGGTAGCAGGCTCAGGAAAGTCCATTAGCTTGTGAGCCTTCTGATGTCAGACACCTTTCCTCAAGGTTGTTCGTCCCTTTTTTATTTTCCTTCTGCTACCCGCATGGCATTCCTGGGCATTCGGGTAAGAGCTGTGTGCAGTACCTCTGAGATGGCATCTTCCTTGAGATAAGCCTACATAGAAGACTGCTTCCCACTCATTAAGCTGTGGCTGATCTCTCCCTCTTTCTCTCTCTCATTGCCCCTGGCCTGCAAATGTTCGCCCAAAAGACTTTGCCAGCTTTGCCTGGGGCTTGCCTGGATGTGTCCTGTGTCCCTCAGACAAAGGACTTCTCCGCCTTTGCCCAGGACATGTCCATCTGTGTTCCTTAGCAAGCTTTGAGACAATGCTGCAAAAAAACTAATCTCTTGCACCATCTTGTGACTCAAAGGTTAAAATGGGACAGTGGTGATCCACCATGATCACAGAATCATAGTATCACAGAACTGTAGGGGTTGGAAGGGACCTCCAGAGATCATTGAGTCCAACCCCCTGCCAAAGCAGTTCCCTACACCAGGTTGCACAGGTCGGCATCCAGGCAGGTCTTGAACATCTCCAGAGAAGGAGACTCCACCACCTCCCTGGGCAGCCTGTTCCAGTGCTCCGTCACCTCGCTGTAAAGAAGTTCTTATGCACATTCATGTGGAACTTCCTGTGCTGCAGTTTCCGGCTGTTTCCCCTTGTCCTGTCTCCACTCACCACTGAAAAGAGTCCGGCCTCGCCATTCTGCCCCCCACACCTTAGATATTTATAGACCTGGATCAGGTCCCCTCTCAGTCTTCTTAAGGCTGAACAGACCCAGTTCACTCAGCCTTTCTTCATAGGGGAGATGCTCCAGGCCCCTCACCATCTTTGTGCCCCTCTGCTGGACTCTTTCCAAGAGTCTTCCTGTCCTTTTTGTACTGGGGAGCCCAGAACTGGATGCAGTGCTCCAGATGAGGCCTTACCAGGGCAGAGTAGAGGGGGAGGATCACTTCCCTTGACCTGCTGGCCGCGCTCTTTTTAATGCACCCCAGGATGCCATTGGCCTTTTTGGCCATGAGGACACACTGCTGGCACATGGCCAGCCTGTTGTCCACCAGGATGCCCAGGTCCCTCTCTGCAGAGCTCCTCTCCAGCAGTTCATCCCCCAGCCTGTACTGATGCATGGAATTATTCCTCTCTAGATGTAAGACTACACTCGCTTCTGTTAAACCTCATCTGGTTTCTTACTGCCCAGCTCTCCAGCCTGTCCAGCTCTCGCTGAATGGCAGCACAGCCTTCAGGCTGTCAGCCAATCCTCCCAGCTTCGTATCATACGCAAAGTTGCTGAGGGTGGCCACCATCCCCTCATCAAGGTCATTGATGAAGATGTTGAACAAGACCGGACCCAGCACTGGCCCCTGACAAACATCGCTGGTTACAGGCCTCCAACCAGACTCTGTACCACCAATAACAACCCTCTGCGCTCTGCCAGTCAGCCAGTTTTCAACCCACCTCACTGTCCACTCATCTATCCCACACTTCCTCAGCTTTGTTATAAGGATGTCGTGGGAGACAGTATCAAAAGCCTTGCTGAAATCAAGGTAGACCACATCCACTGCTCTTGCCCCATCCACCCAGCATGTGACAGCATCACAGAAGGGCACCAGGTTGGTCGAGCACGACCTCCCCCTGGTGAATCCATGCTGACTGTTCCTGATAACCTCCTTTTCTCCCAGTTGTCTGGAGATGACATCCAGCACAAGCTGTTCCATCACCTTTCCAGGGACAGAGGTGAGGCTGACAGGCCTATAATTACCCAGGTCTTCCTTCTTGCCCTTTTTGAAGACCGGAGTGACATTGGCTATCCTCCAGTCTTCATGGACCTCCCCTATCCTCCAAGACCTCTCAAAGATGATGGAGAGAGGTTCGGCAGCGACCTCCGCCAGCTCCCTCAGCGCATGTGGAGCTCCAGACAAACAAAAGAGACGGTAAAGTGCCTGTTGCTTTGCTCCAAGCTCAGATCTACCAGAGCTTGATGGAAGGGTTATTCTTGGAGGGAGAGCAGGAGCTTCTAAGGCCACTGTGGAAACAACAGCAGAGAGCTTTTGTTTCACTGCTGCTGACCCCTCTTCTGCACACACATAGCATTATGAAGCTATTTGTAATAGTTTTCGTGTAAGACTTCCATATGTGTTGTATTGTGACTAGCTTCCCCTCTGGTGTTTTTTATCTCTACAAGAGGGATGGCCAATAAGATATCCTCTCCAGGGGACTCCTGTAATCACTGTCTTAGCTGCTAGCTTACTGGACGTGGGCTGCTTTTTCTCAGACAGTGAGAGGACCACAGGAACTAGCAGCATTTCTAAGCTAGTCCTGCCTGTAAATGTTATCAATAAAGTCTTGGCTAGCACGGACAGCTCTTTTTGGCAAAATTGTATGGGAACAGGGTATGTAAATTAATAAGCATAAGTGAATTTCAAAGGAATTTTGTCATAAGGGCAGTTACACCATAAGATAAAGCCAATAGATCTCCCTGTGTATACTGTTCTCTCTTTGTCTCGTGGTAAGCATTGGACTGGCTGCTGGAAGAGAGACAATCACTCAGTTTGATTTGCATCTTTATTCAGAAATAGTTTCTATCTGATGACTCTGCTCCTCAATTCCCTGAGACTTAGCATGTCTTGGAGCAAGTTGATGTGGCTGTTTTGCTGTGTGCGTTATTCCATGTCTGGCTTAGCCCCGCTCACTGACCAGCTCTTTCTCCCTCTTCTCCCCACCCTCTGCCTGCTCCCTTGGTGCAGCTTTTGCTTCTGGAAGAACAGGATGAAATGATGAGTAATGGCTGTAGATTCAAGGAACTTGTCTACCTTGTTCAGACCAGGTAAATGCCTTGTTTTCTCCCCCAGCATCGTTTCACAGCCCGTGTCGCACTGTGTTTAGTAACAGAGCCTCATAAAACTTTGGTGTGATAATTCTGTGTCATGTGTGGGATTTTTCCTCTTCCCTTCTATCTCAGGCCTCAGAAGGATGCTGTCTGCCCCAGTCTGTGCAGAGCTCCACAATATGAGCCAGGGGCACAAGCATGCGTGTGTGTGCCTGACAACTGCATGGAGCATGCATGAGCACAGCAGGGATTCAAGCAGAGGAAATCCATGTGCAGGACTGCAGTCAGTGCTGGTGGTGAGGCTGCTGGGAGCAGGGCTGGGGGCAGATCCACCCCCAGCACTGACACCTCTCACTGCCCTGCTACTGTGGTATCACAGTGCTCTGGGCAAATGAATCTGCTGCTTCGTACTATACACTCCCCATCTGCTAGTACAGGGATAGTGACTTGATAAAATGCTGCATAATAGGTTACCGTGTTTTAATAGTCTGAATGAAATCATTATTTGTGGGAGACGGATTGCATTGGCAAATTCCATTGAGAATTGATTCCTGTGTTTGGCATTTTCCTGGTCTCAGCATAGCAATTCTTTTCATGATACATCTCAGCACTTCTGAGCATCTATCTTAGTAATTCATACTGAGTATTAATGGGAAATCACTGTGAAGTGTCCCTCTCTTTAAATCTCTTTGCATGGTTCTGCTGACCTTTCTTGGGTGCTAAAAAAAAAGTGCATACAGAATAGACATGCATTTGCAACCTGCATTGAATTGTGTGTGGTAGAGAGCGCTCGTTGCCACATTGTGCTGATGCAGTGTCATTGCTGCATGCAGAGACAGGTTGTGAATTTGTAGAGAACTTGCTTTTGTGCACTAACTGTGCACAGTGATTCAAAGGGAGCGGAGGAGCTGTGTTTTGAAGCTGGTACTTGGCACAAGATGAACTACAACAGTGCAGTTATTGTGTGGAAACATGAAATAATTTCCTGTTGCCAGGACTTGTGGTGCAGGAACACACATGGGCATGTGTGTGGATATAGTAGTGCTCTTGGGAGAGGGAGGAGAGGATGAAAGTGAACATCTCACATCTCTTAAAATGGCACATGCTTGGGCACAACTTGGAGCCTCTGGATCTCCTGGGCAGCAGCTCCATAAAGTCTGTCTGCAGTGCTGCATCTTCCTTGTTCATGGCACAGACCTCACCATGCTGTCCCCAGATAAATTATCTTTCTGCATTATATTCTGAGAGATGTCCCCGCAAAGCATCTGAGGGGCTGACAGCAGTGTCAGACCTACCATAGCACAGCTGGTTGTGCTCCGGCCACGGCACTGCCCATACTTTGCATACAATGAACAGCTACTTGCAATTCCTGGGGCTTGCTCCTGCACATACACATCCTGCAGGTTCCTACAGACACCTGAGGGTATCGAGCCTTCAATCTCCTAAATCCCTTGAAAAATCTAAACTAAAACGAAAGCATGGGGAGTTGGCCTTCTCACTAAAGAGGATGGGTACAAATCCAGTCATCTTTGCATTTAGTAATCCTTCTGACTATATAAGATTTCTCCACACCCCACATTCGAGATTCATCATGTATTAAGCATGTTCATGTCTTCAGGTCCTTGTGGATCTTTGTCACCAGGAGCCTGCACTTCCTTTGTTGTTTGCAAGACAGAGTTACTCAGTTTGCTTATAGTACTTACAGACTTAGTACAGTTGAAATATACAGGCATCCTTCCTTTCTGCCCCAAAGGAGCTGGGTTGCTCTGAATTTGATTTGTGTGGATTGTGCTCCTTCATGGGACTGAGTGATTTCAACACAGGATTTCCTGGGATTACCCTCTTGCCCCTGACTCTTGTCCCTGCCTTTTCCTGCAGTGCTTGGTTATCTGGACAGTGTTTGCAGGCCACTAAAAGAAATCCTCGCATTCCAGAAAATACAGACAACAAAAGAGACAGGCAGAAAAGTGGCACTAATACTTTGACACTGGTGGGAATCTCAACAGAAAGCACTGTGCTAAAGGTGTGAGGTTAAGGGATCATCACTATCAAGAAAAAAGTCATAGTATGGAAGATTTAGCTGTGGTGTGCTGACTAGAAGAAAAAAAAGAACTCTTACCTTGTAGCTTTTTCTTTCTGTCTCTCTTAATGGATATCACAGAATCACAGAATTGTAGGGGTTGGAAGAGACCTCCAGAGATCATCGAGCCCAACCCCCCTGCCAAAGCAGGTTCCCTACAGCAGGTCGCACAGGTAGGTGTCCAGGCAGGTCTTGAACATCTCTAGAGGAGACTCCACAGCCCTCCTGGGCAACCTGTTCCAGTGCTCCGTCACCTCACCTAAAGAAGTTCTTGTGCTCAATTGCAGATCCTGAAGGCGATGGTTTTGTGACTGCAATTATGGAGTTGGCTTTTTAATGGCAGTTGCACCCCGCTAACGTGCAGCTCTTTGTGACACAGGCAGGAGACGGGCAGCAGTACTGCAGCTCCTCTGGCAGCTTTGCAGCTAGGTCAGGAAGCAGAAGATGTGGATTTGAAAGAAGAAGTCAGTTCCTGGGACATTCCCCTGTTCGTCCCCTTGCTGTCCCCTTGCCGCAGCCCGGATTCCCCTTGCATTCCTGTACGTGTCCCTTCTATCGCCCAGACTGCTCCTTGCTTTCCCCAAGGTCACCCTTTACCTTCCCATGACAGCCCACCCATAATTACCTCAGAGCCCCAATAGCTCCCTCAGTATTTCCTCAGCAAGACCCCATAGGCACCCCACAGCTCCTTAATGGCCTCCTCAGACCTGGTACTCCTCCCCCATAGCTGGCCAAAAACCACACAGACCTCCACAGCAGCACCCCACGTTCCCCACTGGACTCTCACTGAACCCCCTTATTTCCTCTCTCAGACCTCCCTTACCACCTCAAGGGCTCCTTAGCGACCTCACAGACACCCACAGTCCCTGACAGGACCCC
>NW_024964720.1:0-5290 GCF_019238085.1 Lagopus leucura
CTGTTCCAGTGCCTCGCCACCCTCACCGTAGAAGAGTTTTTCCTTATAAAAAATACCCTCTTTGAGCTTTAAACCATTTCCCCTTGTCCTTTCAGACTCAGCTGAATATTCCGTCCCCTTTTTTGTCCACAGTCCACCCATCAAATCCATATCTTTCCAATTTGGAGAGAAGTATGTTGTGAGGTACCATATCAAAGGCCTTACTGAAATTGAGGCAGGTGATATCAGTGGTTCTTCCCTTGTCCATTGATACAGTGACACCATCATAGAAGGCCGCTAGTTGGTCAATCAGGATTTGCCCCTGGTGAAGTCATGCTGGGGATACTTTAAGGATCCCAAATGGTATCGATGGGCCTTTGGAATAGCTGCTGTAGACACAGAAGATGTTAAGCAGTTATCTGTTTTGCCTGGCATACCAGAAGATCCATCTGTTGTGGGGTTGCTACGAGTAAAAGAGCAACAGGTACCGATAGCTACAAAAACGGTGCACAGGCGGCAGTACCGCACCAACAGGGATTCCTTGCTCCCCATTCATAAGTTGATTCGTCAACTGGAGAGTCAGGGAATGATCAGCAAAACTCACTCACCTTTTAACAGCCCCATATGGCCAGTGCGTAAAGCCAGTGGAGAATGGAGGCTGACTGTAGACTACCGTGGCCTGAATGAAGTCACACCCCCACTGAGTGCTGCTGTGCCAGATATGTTAGAACTCCAATATGAACTGGAGTCAAAAGCAGCCAAATGCTATGCCACCATTGACATTGCTAATGCCTTTTTCTCCATTCCTTTGGCCAAAGAATCTAGGCCACAGTTTGCTTTCATCTGGAGGGGCATTCAGTATACCTGGAATCGTTTGCCCCAGGGGTGGAAACATAGCCCAACCATTTGCCATGGGCTGATCCAAGCTGCACTGGAACAGGGAGGTGCTCCTGAGCACTTACAGTACATTGATGACATCATTGTGTGGGGCAACACAGCAAAGGAAGCTTTTGAGAAAGGAGAGCAAATAATCCAGATCCTTCTCTGTGCAGGTTTCGCTATTAAGTGAAGCAAAGTGAAAGGACCTGCCCAGGAAATTCAGTTCCTAGGCATAAAGTGGCAAGATGGCCATCGTCACATCCCAACAGATGTGATCGACAAAATCATTGCCATGTCTCCGCCCACTAATAAGGAAGAGACACAATCATTTCTGGGCGTAGTGGGTTTTTGGAGAATGCATGTTCCAAACTACAGCCTCATTGTAAGCCCACTTTATCATGTGACGTGAATGAAGAATGAGTTTACATGGGGCCCTGAGCAGCAGCAGGCTTTTGAGAAGATCAAGCAGGAGATAGCCCGTGCTGTGGCCCTGGGGCCAGTACGGATGGGACAGGATGTGAAGAACATCCTCTATACTGCTGCTGGAGAAAAGGGTCCCACTTGGAGTTTGTGGCAAAGAGCCTCAGGAGAGACCTGAGGCCGACCCCTGGTATTCTGGAGTCGGGTGTACAGGGGGTCTGATGAGCGCTATACTCCAACTGAGAAGGAGATCTTAGCTGCATATGAGGGGGTTCAGGCTGCTTCTGAAGTAGTCGGTACTGAAACACAGCTCCTTCTGGCACCTCGACTGCCAGTGTTGAACTGGATGTTTAAAGGAAAGGTTCCCTCCACCCATCATGCTACTGATGCCACTTGGAGTAAGTGGATTGTGTTGATTACGCAGCGAGCACAGATGGGGAACCTCAGCCATCCAGGAATCCTAGAGGTCATCATGGATTGGCCTGAAGGTAAAAAGTTTGGAACAGCAGAAGAAGTAGCCCCACCATACAATGAACTACCAGAGAATGAAAAGAAATATGCCCTGTTCACAGATGGATCGTGCCATATTGTGGGGAAGCATCGCAGATGGAAATCTGCTGTGTGGAGCCCCACACGACAAGTTGCAGAGGCCACTGAAGGGAAAGGCGAATCAAGCCAATTTGCAGAGGTAAAGGCTGTCCAACTGGCCTTAGATGTTACTGAACAGGAGAGGTGGCCAATGCTCTATCTTTACACTGACTCGTGGATGGTGGCAAATGCCTTATGGGGGTGGTTACAGCAGTGGGAGCAAAATAACTGGCAAAGAAGGGGTAAACCTATTTGGGCTGCTGAACTGTGGAAAGACATTGCTGCCCGAACAAAGAATATGGTTGTAAAGGTGCGCCATGTAGATGCTCATGTGCCCAAGAGTCGGGCTACTGAAGAAATATATAGCAAAATAACCATCAGGTAGACCGAGCTGTCAAAATTAAGGTGGCACAAATAGACCTGGACTGGCAGAACAAGGGTGAATTATTTCTAGCTCGGTGGGCCCATGAGACCTCAGGTCATGAAGGAAGAGATGCAACATACAAATGGGCCCGAGACCGAGGGGTGGACTTAACTATGGATGCCATTGCACAGGTTATTCATAACTGTGACCCATGCGCCGCAATTAAACAAACTGAGAGGATGAAACCTCTCTGAAAGGAAGGGTGATAGCAAAAGTACCGATATGGGGAGGCATGGCAGGTGGATTAAATCACCTTACCACGATCTCACAATGCTAAGTGTTATGTGCTCACCATGGTGGAGGCAACCACCGGGTGGCTTGAAACATATGCAGTACCCCACGCTACCGCCCGAAACACCATATTAGGGATTGAGAAACAAGTCCTGCGGCAGCATGGAACCCCAGAAAGGATTGAGTCAGATAATGGGACTCATTTCAAAAATTCTCTTGTAAACACTTGGGCCAAAGATCATGGCATTGAGTGGATTTATCATGTCCCCTATCATGCACCAGCCTCTGTTAAATTTGAACGCTACAATGGGTTGCAAAAACCATGTTGAAAGCAATGGGTGGCGGAACATTTAAGCATTGGGAGAAGCATACGGCAGAAGCCACCTGATTAGTCAATTCTAGAGGATCAATCAATTGCGATGGTCCTGCTAGCTCCCTACATACTGTTAAGGGAGATAAGGTTCCTGTAGTACATGTAAAGAACGTGTTGGGAAATGTGGTTTGGGTTGTTCCAGCTTCTGGGAAGGGCAAACCTCTTTGTGGAACTGTTTTTGCTCAGGGACCTGGATCCACTTGGTGGGTGATGCAGAGAAATGCGGATGGTCCGTGTGTACCACAAGGGAATTTGATGCTGGGGGAGTGCAGTCAGTAATTCCATATATATATATAGGTTTGTGTGTGCATGTGTTTAATGTTTGGTAATTATTGTCTGTTTGTATATATATTAAGCATGATGTAGTGATGTAGAATATGGGGTGGAATGTCATGGTTTTGTGATTTTTGGTTTTCAGTATTCCACATCATAACATCAAGTGGAGCACTGGGACTTTAACTGTCAATGCTCAAGTCCAGGGTACCTGCCCAGAAGAGAAGAACTACATTCCTCAGGGGACCTTGCGGTCAGGGAGAGGAGGTTTAACTCCTGGTCACCTGATGTGCTCTTTTCTTACCCGTCCTTCATCGTGTGCGCTGCTCCCGTCTCCCTGCTGCTCAACTGGACTGCGCATCTCACCTCAGTGTTGTGGTGAGGCCTATCCACCTTTCGGACATTCTCTCTCTCATTATATTTGATTTATTAGCTTCAATTCTGATTATATTGTATTATAGTGTGCTAATCTTGCATTCCAATAATATACTTAGTAAATTAGTTTGTTTCTCCTCAGATCGATGCCACTGTTTTAATTATTTTGGGGTCCCCTGTTCCTTTTTTTCCAGAGGCGTGGTGCTGTGGATCCCTCCGCCCCGCTCGTCACGGAACCGGGCCGAACCAGCCCGTAAACCGTTGACAGGGGCCATTTTATTTTATGGGTACCCGGGTCTAAATTCTCAGGGGCAGGGAGCAGAAGATTATTTTTGTTACCAATTTGGGGTCTTACCTCATGATCAGTGCCCGTAATTTGGATCCTAAGCGGGGTGGCCCATGTCGTCTGCAACATTCTCAGGGCACTGGGTCTGCCATCTCGAGGTCTTTCATTCAGGTCCCGCAGGGTTTCATACAGTCTTTTTGCCCACCCCTGCAGGGACTGGGAGTCTGTCTTCAGGGCAGCCTTAAGAATACCATTATAACGTTCGATGAGGCCTGCCCCCGTTGGATTATATGGCAGGTGGAATCGCCATTCGATGTTATTTTCTTCTGCCCAGCGCTGTATCGTTGCACCAGTAAAATGAGTCCCGTAGGCAGACATCAGTTTAGTGAGTGCCTTGATGGTATATGCCTGGTTTGCTTTCGGTACTGGATAGGCCTGCAGCAGCCCACTTGCAGTGTCGACACAGGTCAGGGCGTATCTTGCCCCTTCGGAACGAGGAAGGGGCCCGATGTAATCGACCTGCCATCGCTGGAGAGGATTGTGTCCCCTAGCAAGATGGGCTGTTGTTTCGGGCAACGATCTCGGTCTCATCTTGGAGCAAGCGTCGCAATCCTGGCATGCCTGGACGATATCAGATAGTTGTATGGGCAGTCCCCATGCTTTAGCAGCTGCCCACATTGTCTTTTGTCCAGCATGCGGTAGCTTCTGATGTAACCAGCGGGCGATGTTCTCAGATGGTGAATTCTCAATCCATCGAACTCGGGCCAGTGTGTCGGCTTCATCGTTTCCTGGTGACTGTAGGGGCTGATGACCAGAAACATGGTAGACGCGTACAGTCCTGTGTTTGACCGTATTCCATATATCTAACCACATGTCTTTGCCCCAGATCGGTCGGGCGTGGATAGTCCATTCCTGGGTGGCCCACTGTGCAATGCAAAGAGTGAGCCCCCGGTACGCAGCCCAACTATCTGTGCAGATGTTCAGGATACCATCACCGGGTTCCTTGGTTATAACCATCCACGTGGCTCGCAGTTCTGCCCATTGGCTGCTCTGACCATCCCCCTCATCGAACCAGATCGTCTCGGTGGAAGGATGGTACGCTATTGCTCTCCACTTGCTCAGGTTGCCCTTGCTGGACCCATCTGCGTACCAGGCATCTTCAGGGATAGGATATTTTCCCTCCTGAACGGGACTCTTCTCTGGTGGAGCGACCAGTATTTCTTTTGGTGCATCGCTGTGATACGTAACTGGGCCTAGGATCTTCTGGAGTTCTTCTTTCAAGGGGGATGAAGACAGACTGCTCCTTTGGCTGAGATAGGCGACCCATCGTGCCACTGTTTGTGCTTGGGCCACCCCTGTCTTAGGAAGGTGGGTCAGATCTTTCACCCACCCCTGAATTGGCAGAGTTCTGGCTGGACTATAACTGCAGCTGTTTGAGTTATTGGCTCTACTGCCTGTAATG
>NW_024964721.1:0-1286 GCF_019238085.1 Lagopus leucura
AGATAATAAAAGAACCTCCTCTCCCTCCTATAAATTGGAGCGAGACAGGGGTGCAGCTCAGGGCTCCCCCAGGGCTGCCAGGGCTGTGACTGCCAGGAGGAGCACGCAGAGATGTGGGGGTTCCATGGGGCTGCTCCTGCCTGCGGGGACGGTGGCAGGCAGTTAATAGCAGTGGGGGGCTGCAAGCAGTGCCCAGCCTGGGCCAGGGGCTGCGGGCCGGGGGCTCCTCTTACCTGCACTGAAAGCACACGGCCGTTCCTTGCACCTTTTCTCTGCAAAGAGACCGAGAGAGCTGAGAATTGGGAAGAAGCAGAAAAGAAGTCGAGCATTTGAATGATGCCCTCAATGAGATGCTCTGTGTTCTCATTAGCCCCACTCCTCACAGGAGAGCTGCTCCAGCCCTTTCAGCATCTCCATGACCTCCTCTGCTCCCATTCCAACACCTCCACATCTTTCCTGTGATGGGACGCCCAGACCTGGGTGCAGTGCTCCAGATGGGGCTTCATGATGAAGGATTAGAGTAGATGTTGAAGAGCACCGTTCCCAGGATGGACCCCTTGGGGACACTGCTCAGCACCACCTCCAGCTGCTCACAGAGCCACTGACCACCACCCTCTGTCCACAACCATCCATCCAATTCCTTATCCACCAAATTGTCCACCCTTGAAACCCACAACTCTACGATTTAGAGATCAGGTTGTGATCAGTTCACCTCCACCTCCCTCCAGAAGAATCACATCATGATCACAACATGATCATTGTGGTCCTTTGCAACCCAGGCCATTCTGGGATTCTATGATTCTATGATTTTATGGTTCTATGATCCTATGATCCTATGATCCTATGATCCTATGATTCTATGAATCTATGATTCCATGATTCTATGGTTCTATGGTTCAATGATTCTATGATTCTATGGTTCAATGATTCTATGATTCTATGGTTCTATGGTTCTATGACCATTCCAGGTACTTCTTTCCACCCACACAGCCATCAGATTCAAGGAGGCATCTTCACGGATTCATCAGTCCAGGGCAAAGAAGGCCCCCGATCCGCCATGTGCTGCTACCCCATGGGACCTCTCACACTTACAAAAGGAACGCAGAATGCTTCATACTTATCTATCCTGTATAATTTTAACTCTTGCTTTAGCTTGGCCTGAAAATGCCTCTGCAAAGCTAACTGAAAAGCTGACTCAAGCTTTGACAGTTTCAGCTTGCTGGGTATGTAGGGCCAGGGAGGGGAGGGTGCCTGCTTGTGGAGCAGCTGCACTAAATTGGACAGTC
>NW_024964722.1:0-8261 GCF_019238085.1 Lagopus leucura
TTTGTGACTTCTTTTCTTAGTGCAGTCTCTGTCAATGAACAGTTTACTTAGAGTCATGGTAATGTGTTTGAAAAATGGAAAAAAAATGAGAAGTCAGTATGTTACCGTTTAAAGCATGGACTTAATTCTCTGTATGGTGGATCACGTGTAATAAGACAACTTTTTGACACTGTCTACAGTCCTGGCTGTTCATGTAACACAGGTAAACCTCATGTGTTGAAAGAAATAATTGAAAGAAAAGGCACATGAAATGTAAACAGCTGATTTTTGTATTTTCCTGCCTTAGGACAGTAACATTTGTGTCTGATGGTGAAATCCAATGCACTCTTGTTACTCAGTTGATGGACTTTGTGTTACTATTGATCATAGGTTCCAGAATTTTGGGGTGTCTGAGCAGCAGAGCCAAACAAATACTGTGTTCAGTGTGGGAAACAAATGTTGTTTCTGCATTAGAATTGTATAATATTATTTTTATTTTATGATCTCCGCTATCATAGTTCTTTTTGGGAGTCCTTCTACTTAACTTGGGGAAGATCTCTAATAAGTTTAGATCACTTATTGTGAAGTGAGATTTGTGAGATTACTTTGGATTACTGAACCCTGAAGACACCACATACTCAGTCAAAAAGATATGGGCATCTGAAATGATTTCATGCTAAAATGAATTATCTTCTTTCAATTTTAGGGAGCTTGTTGGTTAAGATCTGCTGATTTAGGAACTGATTCTTCAGTATGGAAATGGCAAGGAAAGAAATTCAAAGTAAGGGAACGTGCCAGACTCTTGCATATCTGTAATGAATTAATTCCATTCCTTTCAATCAATTCAATTAAAAAATTATTCAACAGGATGAGGAAATATTTAACCCAGCATTGTATATAGGGAATAACCAAAGCAGATGTCCAGCAACAAAGAAGGAGTTGTGCACAGTTTTGGTAGAGATGCAAATATTCTTTTAAGCTGGTCACAATTAATGCAAAGCTTTGAGTCCTTATCGTCTTTACGATGTGTTCAAGGATACACTGTAAGCAAAACCGTCTGATATGTGACTGAATGAAGTCGAAGTGTTCGTCTCTGTAGTCATGCTCTTTTTGCAGAACACCGATGGCATCGCACTGTTAAAATAAGCACAGAATTAATATGCCACTTCCAGCCAGCTGTTGAAATAGCAGTGCTGCTGCACCTCCTTCACAACTCTGAGCCATGGGGGGCAAAGCAAAAAAACAAAAACCTCCTGAGATTGTTTTGAAACATAGGTTTTTTTTTTTATATATATATTTTTTTAAATATGCATTTTGGCATTCATATGGTAGCATGGGCTGCCTTAAGCTGGGAGCTAAAGTGTTTGCCATTTTCCGTTCTCTTCCCAACTGCAACCACATTATGCAATAAATCAGCATCTCTACTGAACACCAATCCATTGAATACAAGCATTTTCTGCACAGTGCTTTTACAATGCTGTGCTATCACAAGGCATAGTCTTTTCAACTGGCTACTTGCTCGCCCTTTGCAAAGGTAAGCCAAAGCAAGAAGCCTAGAGATGAGAAGAAAAAAAATAGTGGTTGTGGTGAGGGAAGAATAACGGAGACCCAGGAGGTGAAAACAAACAAACAAACAACAAAATACAGGTGCTTTTCAAATGAGAGAGTCAGCCTTCTCTAGAAGTAACAGCATATGCATCAAAAGGTTTATTCTTTCTCTTTGGGCTAGCAGAGGCTGCAGATGCAGTATGTTTAATGCCAATGAGAACTGAAAAGCCATGGGGGAATAAAACAAAACATGAGAACCACACTACTTTCTCTCTAGACTAAAAGTGTGAGGTATTTAATAGAAATCAAATCAGGTCACAGAAACACCCTAAGAACTAAGCAATGTTAGCAGAGCAGCACTCTACTAGCTAGCACCCTGAAACTTTTTCCTTCACATAAAAAAAAAAAAAAAAGCAGAAGTATTTAAAAATCCAAACCATTGTTTACAGAATAAAGAATGGCTGTGTAAATTAAAGGGAGTTTTAGCTGTTTACTGACTAGCTCACTTCTGAGAGCAAAACCAGGTCTGGGGTATTTCTCAATTCCCTGAAAACTGGTAATACCACAGGAAATACTACACCCAAATTAAATGCAAATAGGGCTTCCAGAAGATTCCCAACCTCCAACATAAAACCCATTGATAAGAATTCTTATGCAACGTATTCAGAATGAATTTAGAACCAAGAATTTCCCACCCCAACTCCACAATTTAAAGCACCCCCTTAATAAAACATACCAAAAACATAAAACGTGAAACAAACCTTTGTACAAACTACTACTACTGGAATGCCTAAGTTACATGTTAGTGTATCTGCACCCAGGGGTAAAATCACACTGCCATCTTTGTCTTCCTGTACTGAAGTGCTTCTTCTCTGTGGAGAAGCTGGAAAATCCTCGCCTGGTTCTACATATTCCTGGAAGTCTCTTACCACTGAAAAAAAGTTATATGAAAAAATCATCTACTTTAGTATTTCAACATTGATTTCCACTGCCATTGATCTCTAGTACTGCTGACAGTATAGTGCTTCTGTAGGTTGAAAGAACTGAACATGCAGTAAGTGCCACTCATTTATTTGGCTAGGCAGAAGAACACGGCCAGTTTCAAGTGTCCATGAGGACAACATTAACCCATTTTGACTTTCAGCACTGTGGAAGAACCACTGGGCAGTTGCTATTAGCTATCATTGCTTGATAAATCTACTACAGAACCAAGGTCCCCTGCATTGTTCTTGGTGAAATTAGCAAAAATCTGTTAGCATAAACAGCAGCAAGCCTTGTACAGATCATTTAGTTGGTTTGACCTAAAAGTCCCTCATCCACAGTTTTCTGTACCATGAATCTATACTAGTAATAAACAAACAAACAAAAAAAAATTAGTCAATAACTAGATTATTAAGTAGCAGCAGGTTAAACATTTGGCATGACTTTACAACCAATCAGATACTACTTTAAAGTTTAGCAAGGAAGGCAAGTCAGAATCCAACAAGAATTAGAAGGAAAAAAAACAAAGGCAAGGTTATAAGTGTAACGCTTGTCAGTTCTGATGCAAATGCCCAAGCTCTAATTACAAGGTCACTTAATGTGCATCCCACCAGGGATGCAGCATCAGGCATCAGACGTTTGTACCTTTCACATCAAGTGTCTGATTTCACCCAGCAGAAAAAGGATTCTATCCCAAACCACTTCCATTACTTTTCCACGGGTAGCACTGCCTGAATCAGCCAGAAATCCAGGCAGCAAGATGATTTAGCAGAATCACAGATGAATCACACACACCAGCACTCCAGTACTTTCTCACTGCTTTGTCCTGATTTGCCTTCATCCATCCCTACCTTTTCTAAACCGACTGAAGGCCTGAGTTCCTACCTAGAAAAGCATCGGGTGAATTAACAGAACACGGAGTTATCCAGCATCCAGGATAAAAGTGCATTGGGCTGAAGTTATTCAGCTCTTCTACCCGAAATTCAGAACAAAAAGAAGCATAGGTACAGATCATCATCTCTACTTCAGCAGTTGATTGAGGCTCTCATTAAAGCAACGCTGCCCCTTCAGTCTGGTCTGAGAGCCTCCCAGACTGATTATGTTTTTAATCCAGAGCTCTCACCAGGATATGCCAGCAACTCAAGGGAAGAAAAAAGATTAACGTACCGTATCAACTCAGAGACCTTGGAATATTTTTTTCTGGATTTTGTAAAATTTCCTATTCTGTTCAGTCAGTCGGTAAAGAAGCAAAGCTACCATCTGCACAGTTTTGATAGCAAAGATACTGCATCCCTACTTTCATCCAGTAAAACCATATCCTGAAACAGTTGGTAATTTTAATACACAGCCTTCCCACCAACAAACCAACAAAACAAAATGACCCACACTCAAAAGCACTCTTCTCCCTCTCTTCATTTTTCACAGTAAGAATTTAAGATGACTCCCAGAAATGACACTCCCTTAGAATAATCTTTTAAAAGAAAAGTAAGCTGTTGCCTTACTGCCCATTCAATCACAGCACAGCTACAACTTGGATGTCAAAAAAAAAAAAAAAAAAGCAAAAAAAAGCTATCCAACAGGTGCTTAAGAACATAATCATTCTAGAGACAAATTTCAGACTTCAATCAATACAGTTTTAATCACAGTATTTGATCACACAGAGCCTTCCCAAGTGTTTGCTTCCTGTAGTAATTCAGAGAGATGAAGGGGCAAGGTTCATGATTTAGTACCACAAGTGAAATACGATGGCTGCCCAAAACTAGTAGGTGCCATGACACTAGCAAGCTCAGTCAGATCAAGGAATTCTGCAATAACCTTGTGCTCTGCATATTTAAGTTAAAAAGACATGAAAGTGATAGAGCATATTCATGCCAAAAGAACCAAACAGAAAAAAACAACACAAAAAAACCCAAACCAAAGCATACATAGCTGCATTTGTGTCAAGAATAACTCCTCAAGCATAAAGGGCCCAAACATTACTGTGCTGAAATAATCCTGAATGCTTTCAACATTTACATTTTTGTTAAACAGATAAAAGACCCAAAATTATCTAGCCTGACTGATTACAGGAACAAGTAAAAGACTAATGCAGTATAGAAGATGAAAATCCACCTTTAAAATAACTAAATATAAAACAGAAAGCCATTACATTTTTTTCATTTGATAAATCTTATCTTGTTTCTCCAGGAAATAAGACAATTCAACCTGGAACTCCTGATCTTAAGCCACTTTTACAATAGAGAAAAAGACTGCAATGGAGAGATTAAGTTGTACAGAAAGCATTAAGCATACTTGACTTAAGCGGAATCCTAAATATCTACAGAATACTCACATTTTTGTTCCATTTCTTTCATTTCTTCAGGAGGAATTTTTAACTTGTCAATGTGTTCTCTTACAACACTTGCCCATTTCTGTAAAGAATCCATTGCAGTCCAAGGCCTGGACAT
This sequence comes from Lagopus leucura, assembly GCF_019238085.1. Taxonomy (NCBI): domain Eukaryota; kingdom Metazoa; phylum Chordata; class Aves; order Galliformes; family Phasianidae; genus Lagopus; species Lagopus leucura. The sequence continues at coordinate 4,956 of NW_024964722.1, forward strand.
GTCTACTACCAACATAACTAGAGTGCCCTTTAGTGAGTTTGACTCCATTGCAAATTTAAGGAGACCCTTGTGATACAGGTCACCATCCAAAATCCATACATTGCATCTTATTTGGTCTATAACAAAAGAAAAAACATTTTGAGATTCACTTGCAACACTCCACTTCATAATAACTATTACATTTTCATAAGGTATGTAAAATACAAGTCAAGAAAATTAAAAAACATGTTTAAATCAGTCAGCTTAACACACACACACACACACACACACATACACACCAGCAACTGCAGCTTGTGGAGAGCCCTTGCCCCTCAGAGACACTGAAGTTTGAAGAATTCAGCTTAATGGCCATAACTGAAGATCTTGAACAGAGTACCTGAAGATGAAAACTCAGAGAAAAAATTGAATATTTCCAATGTTAATCTTCACCATTTGAAAAGGAAAATGGTTCTCTTGGAAAAGCAACTTAAAGGGGGAGCTCTGAAGGGGAGATGGCAGTCAGCTGAGCAGACGGGCTGAAAAGGGATTGCTGAATTCATTCAATGTGATGTGCATGTATAACTGTATCTTGGCCATCAGAAAACTGAAGCAGAACTGCAAGTTTCTGTCATAAGCTTTAATGATTTAGATGGAGAGTGAACAGGCAAGAAAGTTATTCTTCAGATCTGCAGAAGGACAATCACAGTGCAAATAGGCCATCTTACTGCTTCTTCCACCAAAACAGTGTACTCCTACCCTCAGAAACACTTAACTTCTGAAGTAAATGAAGAGCCAGTGATTCAAAATTAGATAGCATGATATAATTACATTTTGCCTTCAGGTAAATTTTCACAGCTTGATACAGAAGCTCTGAGGAAAACATTCAGAACCAGTTCTTAACTTTGTGATGTCAAGTCATCTTTGAGACCAATAGCCAGAGGCGGAAGTCAAGAACGGAGATGATTTCAGAAGGCAGAAGGAACTAACTTCTGTTTCTCCTTCAACCTGCATTTGTTTTCATAGCACAGAGAAGTCATTTTTACCCACAAGTACTTCTGTGTTCTTATTCACACTCAGCTGCTTCTAAGCATTGCCTGTAGATAATTCATTACACTTCATCAGCTAGTGGTGAGACCCCACCTGCAGTACTGTGTTCAACCCTGGACCTCAAAATAGGAAGCATCTGGATCAGGTAGAGCACGTGCAGAGGAGGCCACAAGGCTGGAGCATCTCTCCTATGGAGAGAGGCTGAGAGAGCTGGGGTTGTTCAGCCTGAAGAAGAGAAGGCTGTAGGGAAACCTTACAGTGACATTCCAGTACCTAAAGGGTCCCTACAGGAAAGGGGGGGAGGGACTTTTTATACAGGCATGCAGTGACAGGACAAGGAGGAATGGCTTTAAACTGAAAAAGGAGAGATTTAGGTTACATGTTAGAAAGAAATTCTTCACTCAGAGTGTGACGAGGTAATGGGAGAGGTTGCCCAGAGAAGCTGGGGATGCCCCATCCCTGGAGGTGTTCAAGGCCAGGCTGGATGGGGCTTTGTGCAGACTGGTCTAGTGGGAGGCGTCCCTGATCACAGCAGGGGGGTTGGAACTCACTGGTATTTAAAGGTCCCTTCCAACCCAAACTATTCTATAATACTGTGCATAAACAGGCTACAGCCTCCTTCCCTCACCCTCTCCCCCTCAATTTAAGCATCAGGGTGGAATTAAGCATTCCACAGGTACAGATATCTGTAGTGTGAGTCTTACACACCTTTTCCTCTAGGTTTGACGAGCGCACTTTTGCCTACCATCCATTCAGAATGTTACAAAAGACTGCTTTTCTCCTGGCCTTTTCAGCCTTTTAACTGGCTCCTCTCCTCCTCATGCCTGGTCATTCATCATATATGTAAAGGAGATTAGAATGAGAAACCTCATCATAACAAACTGCCTGCGGACTGAACTGACCTTCTGCTGAGAAAGAAAACCATCCCATTCTCATTCTAAACATCACAATACTGAATCACTACTTTGGTTTAAGATATTATAAGAAACTTACTATCTTGATCTTCATCATGCACGTTTAAATACAAATACTCCATGCCTCTTCCTTTTTTGTATTCCTCGATTCCTTGAATTTTTCATATTAAGCTAGTTTTACCTGCTCCATCTTCACCTGGAGAGGCAGAAATTAGATAACACTCAATCTTAAAACTCAGCTACATTTAAAAATACATTTAAAAATCTTCTTAGTACGCGTCCTAGAGCTGGAAAACTTCATGCACCATTTTTCAAGTCTGAAAGAGTAACCTAAGTACACCTGGATGAAGATCAGGGGTTTTGCTTCTCTAATTTGATACAAATTAGAGATCACTATTGATCACTAATGTGATGAGCACATTTGACAGGCTGAGAGCTGGGGCTGTTCAGCCTGGAGAAGAGGAGATTTTAAAGTGACCTGAGAGCAACCTTTCAGTACCTAAGGAGGAGCTACAGAGCATATTTGCTGTACAGAATTGTTTAGGAAAGCTTGTATTTCTATCATTAGTTCATACAATCACAGAAGAATGCTTTTGTACTGCATGCAGCACCAATCAAAGTTTGAAGTCTTCACATGAAGACTGAAACAATTCTGGAGAAATTAAACCATAAATTAGTCTGGATTTTGTCAATTTAAAGTAAGAGTAAAGAATTACCAGCATTATATGCTAACCTTCATTTCACAAAACAGTGCATCATATTCAGAAACTGGCATCTGGTATCCCACTTTTCTTGAGTTATTTCTATGGTGTTTTGAAATGTGTTCTAGGTTCTTAAAAATGAGATGTTAACACAGTTAAAAATAAATGCTGAAATAGCAGAATTAACATGCCAATATTACAACTGCTCTAGCACAAAGTATGTGAAAATGTACTTTACAGCTCCTGCTTAAAAGCGTTCTAAGAGCAAAGAAATCGGAAATGGTCATGGCAAGAAGTGATCCTTACGAACAACAAAAAGCAACAATAAGAACTACTTAAAGGAAGAAAGCTTAAAAACAGAGGAAACCTGGGACAATTGAGAAACTGCTTGAAAAGATAAGGCTTCACCTACTCTAACCCCAATCTGTCCAGTACAGCACTCACGAGCTCTCCTTTCCCACTGGCAGCATGCTTCAGGGACAGGGACTGGCTTGCAAAGGAACAGTCAACTGAACACAGATTACACAGAATTCTTACCAAAAACAAACAAACAAAAAACCCAACAACAATCACCAAACAAACAACCAAAAAAAAGGCATCAACTAAAAAGTAGAGCTGCATTTAGGAGGTGTTGAAGAACCACGTGGATGTGGCACTGAGGGACG
>NW_024964723.1:0-1568 GCF_019238085.1 Lagopus leucura
CGAGGGTTTGTTTGCACAACGGGTTGGGGGGGGTCGCACGCGGGGGTTTTGTGCGCGGGGTTTTGCACGGAGGGGGGGCGTTGCACAGGAGCTGCACAGGTGGGGCTGTTTGCACGGGGGGGGGGGGGGGGGGGTGTTTTGCAGCCACCCCCCGGAAGCAGCGCCGTGAGCGAACCACCTTCACACGGGCACAGCTGGACATCCTGGAGGCGCTGTTTGCCAAAACGAGGTACCCCGACATCTTCATGAGGGAGGAGGTGGCCCTGAAGATCAACCTGCCGGAGTCCCGCGTGCAGGTGGGTGCAAAGTCGGGTCCTGAGTGCAACCCTTGTGTGTAACATGGGGTCCTGAGTGCACCCAGGTGTGCAAAATGGGGTCCTGAGTGCACTCATGTGTGTAATGTGGGGTCCTGAGTGCACCCATGTGTGTAAAATGGGGTCCTGTGTGCACCAGCTGTGCAACATGGGGTCCTGAGTGCACCCACGTGTCTAAAATAGGGTTCTGAGTGCACCCACGTGTGCAAAATGGGGTCCTGAATGCACCCATGTGTGCAACATGGGGTCCTGGGTGCACCCATGTGTGTAATGTGGGGTCCCAAGTGCACCCATGTATGCAAAATGGACCCCTGAGTGCACCCTTGTGTGTAAAATAGGGTCCTGAGTGCAACCCTTGTGTGTAACGTGGGGTCCCAAGTGCACCCATGTGTGTAGTGTGGGGTCCTGAGTGCACCCATGTGTGCAACATGGGGCCCTGTGTGCACCCGTGTGTGTAACGTGGGGTCCTGAGTGCACCCATGTGTGCAAAATGGGGTCCTGAGTGCACCTATGTGTGTAATGTGGGGTCCCAAGTGCACCCACGTATGCAAAATGGGGTCCTGAATGCACCCACGTGTGCAAAATGGGGTCCTGGGTGCACCCACGTGTACAGGACGGGGTCCCCGCACGCAGAAAGGCTTTGCACCCCCCCACGTGTGCCCTCGCGGGGGTCCCGTGCGTGCAGTCGGTGCTCAGGACCCGCAGCTCCGCACGCACCACGCGCGCACCCCCAGCCCCCCGTGCCTCAGTTTCCCTCTCCCCCAGGTGTGGTTCAAGAACCGCCGCGCCAAGTGCCGCCAGCAGCAGCAGCAGAGCAGCGGGCAGCCCAAGGCTCGGCCGGCCAAGAAGAAGCCGTCCCCGCCCCGGGAACCGCAAAGCGACGCCGGGGGCGCCGGGCCGTACAGCCCCTCCCAGCCCGGCCCCGCGGGGACCCCCGGCCCCGCCGCCCCGGTGTCCATTTGGAGCCCGGCTTCCATCTCCCCGGTGCCGGACCCGTTGGCCGCCGGCAGCGCCCCGGGTTTGCCGCGTTCCGCTCCGTTCTCCGCCGCTCCCTACAACCAAACGGCGCCCTACGGGCAGAGCTACGGGGGCTCGGCCGCCTATTTCGGGGGCCTGGACTGCGGGCCGTACCTCTCCCCCATGCATCCTCCGCTGGGGGCTCCCGGAGCGGCTCTCAGCCCCCTGGGGGCACCCATGGGCGCTCACCTGGCGCCCTCCCCCGCCGCTCTGTCCGGGCAGAGCTTTGGGGCAGGC